>NC_081177.1:3777999-4085499 GCF_012432095.1 Onychostoma macrolepis
GTCCTCCCATGTATATGTGAGTCGGATTCAGGGGACGGCTTATCACTCATCTTTAATAAAGCTGCTAAGTTTGAAGGTCCTCTCTGGAAGTGTTTTAACCTTCCTCTGAGCTCCTGCTGTTGACTGACTCATGTTGTGTTTGTCTCTGTCCTGTAGGAGCCGCTGTGAAAACAGCATGATGGGATACTACAGACACACAGCAGCTCCATCAAGGAATAAAGAGCCTGATCTGGAATCAGATGGACTTCAGACAACTGTTCACAGATCAGTGAGTGTATCGCTTCATTGACATGATAAACAGATGAAGACTGCATCCCTATTTACACACTTACACTATCCTGAAAGTGGTGAGTATTAAGACAGAACAGCACAACAGCAGTGTATATAGACAGAAGAAAATGCAAACATGAGCCAGATGTTTTGTGCTACATCTGTGGGCATTCTACAGCATGCAAACAGTGACAGAATATTACAAATTTTGTGAAAAAAGCATATTTATTTATATAATTGTAGAATTCTTTGATATGGAATATTTGAACAAGTTAAATGATCAATTCTGAACTTTTACGTTTAGATATGTGCATTAAATTCTTATTTTGTGAGGAAAAAAAACTATGTGATGGAACGTTTTTATATATTTTTGAAGTCAGCATCATCAGATTAGGTAATATTATGCCTTTTTTGCAAATCAAAAGTTGTTGTTTTTTTTTTAGATGTAGGGCTGTGTAATATAACTGTTTACATTTGCAGCCTTTGATTTGATAATTGCCAGCGTTATTTTAGTATCACTGACATACTATTATTGTTTTTATTAATATTTTTAATCAGTGTTTATTTTTATATTTTCCATTTTCATTTTTATTTTAGTTAAAGTTTTAAAGATTTTGTTTTGTCATTTTTAATATATATATTTTAATATATATTTCTATAGTTTTTATACATTTCATTTCAGTTTTAGTTATTTTAGTACAAGTTAAGCTAAATAATAAATAAGCTAAAATAATAAATTTTGCCTTGAAATCTAGCTGAAATTATTCTTTTTTTTTTTTTTCAATTAACACAATTTTTATGCTTTTAGTTCCAGCTTTAGTTAACTAATATAACCCTGATGATTGCTCCAAGCTACAGTATGTCTTAATTGCTGTTTTATTTCGATTAATTGTGCAGCCCTATTTATCTATTGTAATTTTGAACTACATTCGATTTTGTTGATTATTAGGCCAGCGGTTCACAAACCTCTGTTTGGGAAACTCTGGTTGTTCTCTTACTAGGTAGCTTTTTTTTTTTTTTTTAATTAAGCACAAGAATGTGCTTAATTAATTGAGTGCAATTAAATTGTGAAATTATGTAAAAAACAAAACAAAATTAATTACATTATGATTAACAAAAATGAACAAGCAGCATAAATAATTTTTTGAATGTAGACGAGCTCAAAGCTGACAGACCAGCACTAAATGCCATAAAACTCTTCTGATTTCACAGGGTCTTTAAAGTGATTTAAGAGTGATTATGGAGGCTTCATGATGGTGTTAGACAGATAATCTGGGTTCAGTCTCTGCTACCGAAAGAAAGAGCAAAACAACAAATCGTTGTTTACCGCCAGAATCCACTCAGTGACCATGGCAACCTCATTCCCGCCAAACAGCTGACCTAATGTAGAGGTCAAATGGTTCGCTGCATTACATCAGCGCGGAATTTTCAATCTTCTCCACAACTGACGGATTCCAACGTGCCGAAACGGAACAAGGAACTCGTTTTGATACCTGTTCTGGAGATTTGTTTTCCACGGTAATGAAAAAAAAAGCTCAGATAATGGAATAGCTTAATATATATTGATTTTATAATGTTGTGGAAAGGTTGTTTGCTAATAAGAACCGAATTGGTTTCTTTCTCGCTGTCTGGCCTCCGCCAGGCAATCAGAAATAGCCATGTGGATCTGTGGAGAAATTTAGCCTTCTGGCGCACACGTACACACGCGCAATTTATCTCGGAGCAAATGGAAAAGCACTGAGAGAGAAAATAATTTCATCACGCCGTCCTCAGTGGTTCCGAGACGAGGAATTCTGCGAATTCATCAGGGGTGAAATATTATCACAGTTTAACAGCGGCGCATGAGATGATTCACTGTACAACCCAACACACTTAAACAACAGATGGACCTGAAACACAGAGACAGAGGATATATAAAGAGTCTATGAAACCGATGCCCTTTTCAGTTTTTAAAGTTCCATGTAACTTTTAGTAGCAATCTATATTTTCTTCCATATTGTGATGTACGTCCAAGTGAAATGGATTAGTGAAAAATAATTTAGTACGGGTACTTGGTTTGTATCGATTGTTGATTGGATCGAGGCAGATCTGAATGTGAGCTTTCAGTTGATTATAAGAAAGGGGCGGAGTTTAAGAGTACTAAATGGGGCGGGGGCTTACGGTAGGCACGACAATAATAAATAATAAACATAAATAGATTTTTCACAATAAGATGCATAAACATATAACATAATAATAGCATAAATAACAATAACATGCATTAAAAAAGGATCATATCCACGTAAAATCATGTTGATTTTTATTTGTTATTTATATTTAGTGCATTGAGCATCTCACACTAAATTAATACATTGTAATACATATGAAACATGACTTTGTTTAATCTTCAGAACACATTTTGAGAAATTTAGCTATTATATCACTTGCTCACCGATGGATCCTCTGCAGTGAATGGGTGCCGTCAGAATGAGAGTACAAACAGATGATAAAAACGTCACAATAATCCACTTCACTTCAGTGAAGTCATCTTAATGATGGATTTGTTTCTTACAAACATGCAGTTTTTCTCTTCACAAGATGTTAGCTGATGGACTGGAGTGGTGTGGATTACTTGTGGATTATTGTGATGTTTTTATCAGCTGTTTGGACTCTCAATCTGACGGCACCCATTCACTTCCATTGTTGAGCAAGTGATGTAATGCTACATTTCTCCAAATCTGATGAAGAAACAAACTCATCTACATCTTTGATGGCCTGATGGTGAGTAAATCTTTAGCAAATTAAAATATTTAGTGTGAATTATTCCTTTAAGTGTAAAACATCCCTTATTTATACTCTCTTGCATCTTTATTTCATGTTCAGTTTTGTGACGCAATTAAACGCTTATCCCCACAGATATGTAATTTGTGTTTGTGCGGCACACCTGCTGTAATTAAGAGCAACACGCGCCTGCCGACGAACACCTATAATTTAATGTGTCAGCTCAAACGGGACTGGCACGGCCCTTAACGACTTCAAACCAGACTTCACACACTGCTCTCATTTACATATTAATGGCATTTTCATGCTACGTTTCACTTTACGCAGTGTCACTAACCGTGGAGAGACAGTGGAAGAGAATAGAAGAAAAGGCCGACACATAATAACAAGCTGTAAAACGGTGAAGGTAGCTGTGAACAAAATCATAATTGCACGCTGGTGAATTACGTGGCCCCCCGAGCGCTTGTTGAGCTGTGAATGTACTGCAGATGTAGACCAGCAATAAAAACAATAACAGAAGAATAGTGTGAACAATCACAGATAAACGCGAATGGTGACTAGCATGTGGTTTAAATATGAATGAGGGGCTGTTGGCATGTTTCTGATAACAGTAATCCGCAAAACACAGTGTTTCTCGCTGTGTGATAAAGAAACTAATTCAAGGGAGGAAAAAGAAGTGAAAGTGCTGAATATAAAGCAGAAAACAAATAACTCGACAAGTAGATTATTATACTTTACTTGCATAAGTGTTAAAGCTTTCCTTGGTTTACTATGGTCATTTTTTTTTTAATAAGGATATACTTTTCTTAATTACAATAAACATTTAGATTCTCTCTTTGTCAAAGATAAATTATTAAAATGAGATGAATGAGCCATATGTGCTATTATTGGCTACACTTTAATTGAGTACTAAAGTATGTCAAATTTCCCAAGTTGTTAAACTGTTTTTATCGATGTAGTATATTTTAGTAGTATTTATATAATAATTATAACGGTTTGAATTAGCTTTGTAGTATAGTATATTTTATATAAAAGTATATTCTTGTTTAAGTTGTAGCTTTGTTGTATGCGTTTGCCATTTTATTACTTTTAAAAATATTTTTATATAGTTTTAATTACTTATGTAGTTTTAGTGTTAAAATCTGAAAATCTCTAAACTCTAGTAATTTCTTTCAGTTAGTTTTTTAGATATATTAGACAAAAATATAATAGATTAAATATAATAGAAAAATTTTAATAGATTAAAATTATATATTACTACTATACTTTTGTTGCATAATTGTAAGCTTTTTGTGGTTTATATAGGTCATTTTTTCTAACTTTTTTTTACGAATTATACAGCATAAGTGTTCAGAACCTGTCATAGATAACTTATTAAAATGAATATAATAATAAATTAATAGATCATTTCAGCTCTAAAATCTGACTGAATGAGATGTGTGCCATTTGTGCCTGCACAAATTAATAATACATTTGTAAATTAATAATATTTAAATAAAATAATATATTTGTTAATAATTGAATTTATTATTTTAATCACATTTAATTTGAATAATATTTAAAATTATTCCATGAATAATATTTATTGCACTTTAATTGAATTCTAAATTATGTAGCAAGTTGCAAAGTTGCTTGGCAAGCATAAGCAACCGAGTTATGCTAATGAACTGATATAACCAATTGCTTTTGGAAAATGTCTATAAATTAGCATAAATTGCATTTATTTACAATATAAAGTCGACTATATTATAATTGATATGCCAATTTTTTTAAGACCTCTAAATGAACAAATCAACCAAAACTTTGCTAAGAACTGATTGCTTAGACTTTTAGTGTAATTGTACAAATGTCCAGCTTCAGCTGCTGCCTCACGTGTCTTTTCACTTTCAAATCTTTCCTGTTTTCTATCAAGTAAACGTCAGAATATCTGTAGTAGTCATATTTCCAGATGAACACTTACTGGACTGAAGCAGCTCAGCTTTACTTGATTCTCCATCAATCATTTTTTAGAAAAATCAGTGCGTCTCTAATCTGATCATCAGGATCTTTTGAGGAATGTTTGTTTCCAGAAGCTTTACTTTCACTGTTCCTCAGCGGAGGAATGATCTTCACAAGCCTCCAAAACATCTCACATCTTCTGAGGAGCGTTTATTTCTTCATCCCTCAATCAGTATTGCATTGCATTGTATTTTATGTTTGGATCATTTCGATCTCATCTTATGGAGATATAGAGTGAACACTGATATTTAGATCATTTTATGTCATATCTTCTGTACCGTTATAAAGATCTCACTGATTTACATCGCAAGCATCAGAATTTCATCACTGTTTGTCCATATAAATACCAGCATTTGCACCAAATTGCATATTTATGCTCAATTTGGGCCGCTGAATAAATATTTTCCTCAATATTCTTACTATATCAGACTATATGAGTCATAAAAGCCTGATGGATCAAATATGATACTCAACGAAAAACACACATGCAAACTTTTATTTGAGATATTTTGTATAAAAGTTCAACAAACATAATCATTTTCTGAAACAAACCGCTGCCTTTTTGCTTCATGATTTTCTCAAAGTAACAGCTCTGAAAGGCAAGAAAAGCAAAACTTGGTGAAAACTTTGAGTGTTTGAATTCATGCAGGTCACAGCAGACGTTAATCAGACTCTCTCTCTCGGCCACATGCTGATTTACCTGATCTGCCAATCTCTCCAACCTATTTATCAATACTTAACTGAGGAGAGACGCCGTCATTTCACAGGTCAATTCACTCTAATTATGGCGTGGCGATTTAATCTGCCTTTAAACAGCCAGACGGACACTTTAGAAAAATTTCATTAACCTCCCAATTTTCAATCTCTTCTCTTTATTAGACGGGGCATCCTGCTACCGCTGGCACGCTGATGAACAAAAGTGATTTAGATCAGATAGACAGAAGGAAAACAACAGAGAGGCCAGCGTTTCAAAACCGGTCTATGCAGACGGCATTTTAAGACCTCAGACGCCAAAGCTTTTCCAAAAGGAGAGCAGAATAATGAAGATACCTTTAAAAAATTAAATAAGCAGCACTGCATGTTTTCTTCAGAGAATGCAATCCCACAATGCAGTGCAACAATGCATTATTTTTTAGAGGCCATTTTGATCTTAATGCACCCATTAAATCTTGCGATTTTTGTTGTCAGGCTCCAAGGGTCATGCAGGTAATCAGGTAATTTGTGTAATTTAAAGCGATTTGCTAATGATTTCTTCTTGATTGGCACATCAGTCCTATTGTCAATTGAAGTCACATGACGGGTCAGGAGAGACACAACGGTAACGCTCAAGTTCAGAAAAGTGAGCGATTTTGCATTTGTCTGTGTCAAACCTGATAAGCACGGCCTGACTCTTCCTCATCGTGCTGCTGCGCTTGTCGGATTTTTAATTGAATTTCCAGTGGAAGTCTTATCAGACATTCATATACCTGATTACCTGCGTGACCCTTGGAGCCTGACAGCAAAAATCGCAAGTCTGTTCGCTTATAAAGCTGAGCAATAATGATAGCGATTCTTGACTCAGTTTTTATGTTCTTATATGTATGAATTTGTATTATACGGTTACGTATTTATAAATTAATATGAATCATGCAATGTTTAAGAGCTCAGTAGCATGAACTGTTATCTACTTTACAAATGCAATATAAAAATAAACATGATATGGTGCATAAATCTCATAAAAATATGAGTATTTGCATATATTACATATATTACAGAGGTGCTGCAGTGAGGCTGATGCAGGGTTATTATAGTTAACTAAAACTAAAAATATAAAATAACATTTTTCATTACTAGTTTACTTAAAATAAGTAAAACTAAATAAAATAAATAATAAATTGAATTAATAAAAATAATATAGACATATTAAAAACACAAAAACTTTAACTTAAAGGTGCAGTACGAGATCCAGTTCCAGTTCGAAGCGAGCGTATATTTTCCATACAAAGAGCATTAAAGTGTGCGACATGTTAATTTAAATAGTATTTATTTACAGGGGTATATTATGTCACACTAGTAAGTTTCGTCTGTGTGAAGATGCTGCGGAGCGCAAATCCGTGAATGAATGTTCTGAAGTGAAGTAAACTTTCCCCTGCTCAGGGAGTAACGTTAGGGAGCAATGAACACTGTGTAGGGAGCATGTCAATCAGAACACAGTTCATGCACGTAGCTCTCTTCTAACGAGCTGATGATCTGATTCAGGTGTGTTAACTAAGCGAGACATGCAAAATATGCAGAGCGGGGGGTGTGAGGACTGGAACTGGGAACCGCTGGGCTACATCACGTGTCATTCACCGGTGAGAAAACTTTATAGTACAGTTAGTAAAAGTACTACAATACCAGGAAGGAAGATCGGGTCTTTGATGTTTGTCTGCCATTCTCGCTCTGTCTGCAATAGCGTACGTAAACCGGACTGAGCGTTTTGATTGGACGAACATTTCTTGGTCCTACGCCTTCCACAGAATATATAAACACATAAATAACTTTAGACCACTTAACTTAATGATTGCTATCGGGATGTGAAGAGACTTTCAACCAGCATAACAAAAAATGTTTCTGAAGACAATCACCTATTGCACCTTTAATAAAATTAGAACTAGCCTATAAATTTCTATAACTAAAATTGTAAAGTAAAGCCTGAAAATTAAAGTGAAATTATACAAATAAAATCTAATTCATGATATTAACACATCTTTAATAGCCTATCAATGATACTGAAATAACACTGGACTAATGGGTCAATTTTCTTGTTAACTTCTTCTAAAGTGATTATATAATCACCTATTCCTATAACCAGTGTTATTTTAGTATTATTTATGTATACTATATTAGTATTTATTAATATTTTTAATGTTTATTTTTATATTTTCAACTTCAATTAAAGAACACAGACGCAACATCTCATCTACATATCGACCAACGCAATATACTAAGCGCAGCGCAAATTAGAGCAGTCGCAAATAAAGAATAAAGAAATAAAGAAGCCACAGAATTGAAAAGAACCGGAGGCCAAAAAATGAAGGTTTGCAAGATGTTTTGATAGACCTGGTATTGCGTGACTCCTAGTTGAGGCTCCTAAATCGTCTTTTATTTCCTGAAGCAAATTAAAAATAATATGGCTTGGCAAACGATATGTTCGGATAATGTGCTCTTTCACAAATAAATTAATACGTGTGGAAAAATCCTCTCCCTTCTACCCTTCTCTCTGTTCTCTGCGGTGCCTCCTCCAGCAACAATAATTGCAGCCATTTCAAGCACAAAGCAGTTTAAGACATGCCAGTAATTTGACGAGCGCAAACATTAGTAAGTCTCATTGTGCAATTAATTTGAATACACTCCTCCCTTAAATTTTGCATCTGAAAGGGAAACTCCTACAAATGCATATTCAATAAGGTCAGGCGCAAAAATAACTGTGTCCACGCCTTTTCAGCGCTAATTCGTCACAGCCTGTCTTTATTAAAACCTGACAGTACTATTTTAATGCCAAAAGACGGTTTGCACTGGCACACGCTCTTACTAAAACTGGCCCTTAGTAATCTCAGTACTTTAAAATAAACTTATTTTATTTCAGTTAGTTGCCAAAGTAACATATCTTATTAAGTTTTAGCAATTTTTTTAGTATTTTTTTAATTTTATTTCTATATAGCTTACATTTATTCTCATTTTAGTTTTAGCAATTTTAGTACTTCAAATGAAGCTTATTTTATTTCAGTTAAACGCCAAAGCAAAATTTCATATTATGTTTTAAGTTTACATTTCTCCATCTAATATTTATAGTTTTAATAGTTGAGTTTTAATTAATAACAGCACTGTTCCCAGTGCCCTTTCCGTGACCTCAGGACCGCGCAGCACCTGCAGTAGTGCAGATTGCGAGGCGGGTTTGAACCGTTCTGCAGGGTTTGTGTTTTCCTGCTGTGTGGAGGCTAACTGGCTCCGCCCCCTGAGCAGATGTTAACACCGCACCCCCACTGACCTCTCACACCTGTTTCAATTAGACGCCGTCACCTCGTAGCCGCGCCTGCCGAGCTGAGACTGACACACACACACACACTCAGTGATGTAGTTCAGAAGCGCTCAGCCATACGCTCTTCTAATGACTCAAAACGCCAATCAATGTTAGGAAAGAGTTACACACACAAAACAACTGAAGAGGTTTAACAACAAAATACTGCTCTATCACACAAAGCTACACATAATTCCCAAAAGCAAAGATTCTACAAGTGTGTGTATTTCTTTTAAAATATATATAAAAACTTTATATATTTATATATATGCATATATGCATACATGCATACACATATAAAGTAGATCAGTATTTCCTAGATCTTAGATTATTTCTTAGATTATTATATATCACTGTAAAAAGTGATAAATTGACTTAACTTTAAAAAAAATGGAGGAAACCTGTTGCCTTAAAATTAAGTAAATAATATATTTTTTAAAATTATTAAGTAAATAATTAAAAAATAAGTTAAGTGAATTGTCAAGTTCACTTACCTTTTTTATTTTTATTTTTATATTATTTACTTAAAACAATTGAGGAAACCCGTTGCCTTAAAATTATTAAGTAAATAATAATAATAATAATAATAATAATAAAAGGTTAAGTGAACTTGACACTTATTTTTTAATTATTTACTTAATAATTTTAAGGCAACGGGTTTCCTAAAATTTTTTAAGTTAACTTTTACAGTGTATATATATATATATATATATATATATATATATATATATATATATATACATACTTACATACATATATATACACGGTATATATATAATATATTTATATTTTAATATTTTATATAAAATGTTTAAAGAAATATTTTAAACCACACAAACTTTATATTTAAGTTAATATTAACTATTCCTTCATATTAAAAAGAAATGTTACAAAAATTAACATGGATCTCATATAAATAAAATATTGATAATCAAATTTTATTATTAATAATTAATTAATGTATAAAGATATACATTTAAAAAGAAATATGAAAACCATTTTTTAGATCCATTCCACATATTCAGTGCTAAAAAAAGACCCATTAACCTCATTTTGGCTCACATCAAACGTAATATTGCATCTACCCTGAGTGCGGCCCATTATAAGATCCAAACCCTGAGTGATTCACAGCACCATTCACTCCAGCCTCTCTCTGTTAGTCTGAGGTACGTCTCATATTCAGTATTACAGTGTAAAGTCATTACTCTCTGAGTGTCTCTGCAGAGAGCTTCTGCTTGTTTTCTCTTATCTGCGCTGCTTCACCAGAAATATCTGCACGTCTGCCGGCTTCACCACGTGTTTGCACGCTTTAATTTAACACGTAGTTAGACGTGTACTCATTACTTGTTGAACTAAAACAAGAGCACAAAAAATGCCCTTGTAGGCCGAGATATTAGCATATGGTGATTTGCAAGCTGCTAAACAATGTTATTTTTGCTCGTCTGTATTTCACAAACATCTTTTGCAAAGAATATTGTCAAGGACGCCGCATGCGAGACTCTTTAAGATAAGTTTTCCAGGGTCAAACCTGCCACAGATTCACAGAATCACATCTGAAAGTGTTGCTATAGTAACCATTCATTTAGACGGGCTAAAACAGGAGGTGACATGCAAATATCGCTCTCTGCCTCCCTCGTTTCTCCTTTATCATTCTTCCTCTACATCCCTCTTTGGTAGATGTAGGTTGAAAGTGCTGTTTGACAGCCGTGTGTGATGTAAAGTTCTCTGGCCTCATTTTTCACTGCATGTATTCATTATGCATGATATAATTCACAGATTTTTAAATATAGATGGTTTTTATACCCTAAAATAAAGGCATAATGGATTTCAGTCACATTATCTCACACAATTTCTACACAGTGTCAGTTTTTTTAGAAAGCAAAACAATAATTCAATGTAAAAAATATATTTTCAAAGTTGAATTTAAAATAATTATTGAAGAATGTTTTATAAGAAAATATTAATTGAGTCTTTCTTTGTCAAAATTTCATGTTTAATTGCCATTTTTTGTAATTAATTGTGAAATCCAGTAGCGATTTGTGAGTGAAAATGTTTCAAAATAAATCCTACGTCAGTTTTTTTCCAGTGTAATTGAGATTTATGAACATGTTCCACCTTCTTTCTAACCTATTCATTAAACAGGCCTCTGTACCTTTAAGACTTGACCCCTTGGGGTCAAATATGTTAATGAGCTCACGGTTGTGATGTCATAATCACAATTATTTCTGAATGAGTCATTTTTGCTGTTTTTAGTTTCATTAAATGCTCTTGTTCTTTAAAAGTTTGGCATTAGCATCATTACCAAAGCTGTTAATATGCATGTTATCCGTTACTGCGGAAACAATAACACAAATCTGCATATTAGACTATTAACTTCACCACGCACCACAGAAAACGAACGTCATGTGGCTGCAGAGGCAAATTAAATGCGTATGTACAGCTCGTATTTGCATAATCATGTGCGCACATACATATTCATGTCACACATTTGACTTGAAACTTGTCAAGAAGGTTTACAGCTCATATTTCACCCTGAAATCAAATAAAAGAAATAAGAAATTATATTTTGCTTACACAAAAGGAAGCCTGTTTTCAGGACCATAAAGATTTTTTTTTCTGTAGCATACTTTTTTAACAAATCTATATATTATATGCAGCTTATGGCATTAAATAAATAAATAAAAATATAATAATTAATGTAATATACAGAAGAAACTATATATAAACAGGGTAATTTTAGTTAAAGGGCACCTATTATGCAAAATCCACTTTTACATGGTGTTTGGACATAATTGTGTGTTGGCAGTGTGTGAAAACAACGACCCTACAATAATAAAAATTCTCCCACTCCTCATTTTGTAATCCTCTTTAAACCAAGTCTCACTAGACAAGCCGTTTTGATTCTCACCGCAGTGTGAAGTCACATTGTTTAGGGCCGGGCCACGGGGGTTGATTGACAGCCCTGCATTGCTATAGTTTCCGCCCTCAGCAGCTGTATGCTGTCCTCCATGTTCTCCGCGCTCGAGCGCTTTCAGTGCATTTGGCTACCTATATGTACGGCTCAACACTGGTTCTCTCGCTCTCAGTTATGTTGCTTCTTCCGGCTGTTTATTCCTGTAGATATGCAATGCAGAGAGATGTATACACGATGCCCTCTTCTGGAGACGGGGCGGGAATATGCAGCTCATTTGCATTTAAAGCCATACACTCCAAATTAGCTCTTTTTTTAGACACACCCCAAAAATGACATTTTCCAGCTGTTATAATAAATGATCTGTTGGGTATTTTGGTCTGAAACTTCACAGACACATTCTGGGAAGACCCAAGACCAATATTACATCTTGTAAAAAGGGGCATAATAGGTGCCCTTTAAGTTCATTTAGTATCATTGTGATAGTATAGGTTTTATTAATATTTAGATTTTTAAATATATTTTCTGGTTTCATTTTAATTTTAAAGTTTTAGTATTTTTGTTTAGTGCTTTTGTATTAAATTTAAAAAAAAAAAAAAAAAAACTAATATATAACTTTGTTTTTTTTATTTTTTTATCTCTATATTTTTTCTATATATATATATATATATATATATATATATATATATATTTATTTCTTAATCATTTTTTATCTCTATAGTTTTCATTAATTTATTATATTAATATATGATATAAATTAATAGAATAATAATAATAAATATATTAGGGTTAATTTAAATGGGATAATTTAGTTATTAGGTGATTTTGATATCTCTGTGATACAACTATAGTTTTTATTAATGTTTTTAAATCGTTTTTAATTTTAAATTTTCTTTTTTAAATTTTAGTTGTGTTTTTGTAATTTTGTTGTATGCTTTTGTAATTAAAAATTACATACAAAACATACACACACACACATATATATATATATATATATATATATATATATATATATATATAAAATACAAATTGTAATGTAGTTATACCTCATGTTTTTTTTTCACAAAGGGCAGCCCTGAGCCACCCTTCAGTCCGGATTCATGACGGGTTGAATATTCCACACGGGTCGGCTGGTGAGCGAGCGGAAAATCACCTGTTCATGCTGGATTTATGAGTGTTGTCTCGATCGCGCCTCTGTCTTGTCAAGACTCACAACAGCCAGTCATCCGTGACACGCAAAACAGGCCGGACCTGAGAGCGAGAGAGATGAGAGACAGATACATAAATGAGGCCTTTCAATCACTGCAGCAGCTCTGCATTATTTAAACACCCACTAAATATTAATCTGCCTTTAGATCCAGAGGCCAGAAACATGCAGAGCTGAACCTGAACACTAACCTATTACACAAAGACAACATGACTTTTGCAACGTTTTAAACCGTTTGCAGCACATTTTTCTTGGATAATCGGCATACTTGTGTTGCATCATGAATTGTTTTCAGACACAATAAATTTGCAACCACACATTTAGGTAAAACCAAAAGCACATTTTTTTTTTTTTTTTAAACATAAAATTGGATTAAAGATAATTTTAAGAGGATGATTTTAGTTATTAGGTTATTTTACTATCATCACAAAACTATTATAGGTTTTATATAATCTATAACAGGTAATATAATGAATTGGGTTTTGTTGATATTTTCATTTTAATTGTAGTTAAAGATTTAGTAATTTTAGTTAAATTTTTTGTCATGTCTATATAGCTTTCATTAATTTATATATAAAATATATTAGGGTTGTTTTAACATGTTTAGTTTAATTATTAGTTTATTTTAGTATCACTGAAATATTATTAAAGTGTTTTAAAATAAATCTGAGTTAGTTTTTATTTTCAGATTTTAAATTTAAATAAAGTTTGTTGCATACTTTTGTCATTTTTATTATTTCCTTTTTAATATGTCTAGTTTTAATTTATATATAAAATATATTAGGATTAATTTAACAAGGTCACTTAGATACTATTATAGTTTTTATTAACATTTTGAATTTCTTTGTTTAATATTTTCTGTTTTTATCAGTTAAGGTTTTAGTAATTTTGTCATTTTTCGTAGTTTTTAAATGATCTTTATAGTGTTCATTATGTTTTTGTTTTATTTTTAGTTATTTTAATACATCAAGATAAATTAAATAAAAAAACAAATGTTGCCAAGGTAACTGACTGAAATAATTTATAAGTTAGTTGAAATAATAATGTGAAACTGTTTCAAACATTTATTGTTTCATACTAAATGCAGCGTGTGCTAGTATTCCTATCTTGTGAGAATAAAGCTGAAGGGAAATGTGTCTGTGCTGCTGTGTAATCTCTGACTGTGTGAATAATTAAAGCTGTCTGCTTACCTGCTTATCTTGTAGAGAAACAGATAAAAACCTGCAGCAAAGTTTGCGTGAGCTAAACAGCACAAGACAGAACGACAGAAATACTGCTAGTCCTATAGATTTGTGCAAGAGTGATAGAGGGTTAAAAAAAAACCTATAGATATCCAAAAGACTTTTTGGCCACTGCTTATCAAAACAATTTAAACACAGTCAACATGAAATTAAAACGGACTTTGTTTACCTTCTCATTAATACGTGTTTCCGGTCTCATTGTAAACCATTCTGAAATAATTTAATTGTGAAACACGTTACTTTCATAATACAATCCACTCTGTCCGTGTTGACTATATAGTGTACAGTTTAGTGTGTACTGTGTAGTGTTATTGTGCGTCTCCGCAGCTGCAGGTGTCGCTGTTGAGTGACGTCACTCGAGCGTCGCGCGCCGGTCACTCGCGCGAAGAACAGAAACCAAGTTTTGATCATCAGCGTGCTGTGTTCATATACTTTTATACAAAAATCTTATTTTTTAAGGTTTAAACCACACAGAAATCGTCATGGATGTTGGGGAGCTGCTGAATTATCAGGTAATGACAGGTTTAATGTCTCTCCGTGGCTTTGTATGGATGATTTTGTCATTGGTTGATCTATTCTGCTGCTTGTGTTAACATTATCTTAAACTTTAAACATTAATGCAAAAATAAACCGCTTTTTGAATCGTTACAAACGATTTAGTTGTGTTTAAGGTTGTTGTAAGTAGGTAAAAGCGCTGATTAATCTTTTACTGAATTAGCACAGACGCATGCGGGTTATTGTGTTTTTTTTGTTTTTTATTTAAATACACTTTATTCGTTTAATTTACTATCCATTGCATTCATTTAAATGCTTATTTTATCTGGACTTTGTTTAGTTGTCAGATTCGGTCGTACTTCTCAAGCAGTAAAAGTACTGTAGTGGTACCATGGTACAGAGATGTATTAGCTAATGCTAAAGAACCATGTCCAAAAACTATGCTAGTGCTATGTAATGTTAATTTTTTTTTTTTGGTTTACATTTTTTCGTAAATTTGCAACTGAACAACATTTACTCGATTAAGATTTTTCTTGAAACCGATCGTACAAGTTGTTTATTAGGATAAAATAGGATTTTAGTTTAACTTTACATTAATTTAGCAAATGCTTTTATCCTTAAACAAAATATAATATTAGTCTGATTAATTTTTCATACGTTTTTTCAATGACTTTTAACAAAAGTACTATCCTTTAGCCTGTTTAAAATACCGTTTTTTTTCAAATCGTTTAATGTTAATAACGTTGTTTTTATTATTAGTTTGTTATGGCCGACAACTAATTTGACTGATGATATTATAGCCTAAATGTTTCTTGAACTAACATGCCTAAATTATGTGTTTATTAGGATGCTATTTCCATAATATTAGGATTTTTTGTTTAACATTTTTCCATTAGAGAATTTATTTGTTCGTGAAGCTCAACAAGTATGATGACATTTGTAATTTTGTTCTGAAATCAATAAAAAGGTCTTCTTGTCTAGTATAGATTTGAATTGAGTTGTGAGTGTTGTTCTCTTTGGTGCAGATGTACGCGATCGCTCTTGTATAAATCTGAGAATAGTCTCTCGTGGTCAAATGGAGCGTCTGGTTCACCGTCATGTGAAATAATCTTCTCTTTACAGCCTGACCGAGGTGCCAAGAGACCCAGAGATGAAGACAGCCACGAGGAGTCCAGAAGCAAGCAGAAGACGGCGGGCCGAGACGCAGGACGGGTGCTGGTGAGATCAGAGCTGGACAGCGAGGAGCAGCCCGGAGGAGACGGAGAGAAGATCCTGGAGAGACTGATGGATCAGGATGGAGAAGATCCAGAGGTGAGATGAAAACATAGCCGTATGGGGTTATTTTACCTGCAACAAGGAGGTTAAAACCTCTGAATGGTTAATTATAAACACATGTGCTCTCTGAATATGTGAATAACATATTACAGGTAGAATGTTTTATGCTAGTGTAATTTTATTTGATAAACAGTTTATTTTATAATATACAGTAATATAAGTATTTCATGGTTTTCTCAATGCACGGTGTTTCAAAAATATTGCAGTAATAATGTCTACTATTCTAAAGTCCTCATTTAACAATTCAATTAAAAGAATTGATGAGGAAAAAAAGATTGTGATGGACGGTTATATAATTTACTGGTTTTCTTGTTTTTTTAAGCACAAGACAGTGCCAGAAAAAGTTTTAGAATTTTTATCATGTTAATGTAAAAAATCTTGTGTAATATAACTTGTTTGTTTGTTTGCTGGTTTTTATTGTATTTGTTATACTTGTATTTTTAAATCTTTTGCCATGGAAATAGCCTAAGGGTGCTTTCACACCTGTAGATCGGTTGCTTTGTTCCGAAACAGGGATTAAAATTATTACAATGTTGCTTTTTATTCTTGGTGTGGTTTGCTTTCACACGGCAAAGTTTCTAAACAGACCAAATTTTTTAATACAAGTCACGTGCGAGTAAACTGTTCTCTCATTAGTCAAAGTTCCACGGTTTATTTTCCGGGATTCCACAGCCGTCAGGATGGAACGACAACAGCTTTGCGGGCTTGTTGTTGTTGTTTTTTTTTTTTGCTGTCATTATAATAATTATAATTTTGAGCAGTAACACAGGATTCATCGGGAAAACATTTTAAAAATGCACCTACTACAAAGAACAGCAATAAAACGGCATTTAAAAGTGAGAAAGTGTGCTTTGTGATTGAGCACGTCTATGCCATTCAAAATCAGGCATTCACAGGTTCATTTTGAGGTATTAGCAAAACAACAAAACTAATACTTTTCATGGATCTTATGTAATTACCCATCATACACTGTAATATAGCCTGGTTCGTTGGCCCGTAGGATCGGATTGCTTTCTCACTACAACCGAACCGCTCCAGAGTTCGTTTTCAATCGAGCCGAGACCACCTCGTTCAGGCGATCTCGGGCCGATTGTTTTGGCACGGATCCGAGCGCGATTGCCGTGGTCACATATGTCCAAACTAACTGAGCTAAGGGGGGAAACACGCCAGGTTATATAATTTACTAAAAACAACGGGCCAGGTGTGAAAGCTCCCTAAGATTCTGACATGGCATTAAATAAAAATATACTAGTGCTTAACACAAGACAGTTTTTAATGTTTTATGACCTATAACCAATAATTGTTTTGTGTAATTTTAAATAATTGATTAGATTTAATGTTTAATATTTGTGTTTTTCTTTTAGTCTTGTGCCAATAATAATAATAACCAATAATTATGACCAGTAACAAATTTGCTAATATTTTTAATATTTGCTGACACTTCAACCTGTTTTTAAACACAAAATAGTTTTTCATTTTATAACCAATAAGTATAAATAATTCATTAGATGTATATTTTAAATAATAATAATACAGTATATTATGGCCAGTAACCAGTTTGATTTGCTAATATTGTAAATGTTTACTGTTTAACCTGATTTTAAACACACAATACAGTTTTTCATATTTTGTTTATGTAATTCTAAATAATTAATTTGATTTTTAATTAATTTATTCTCAATAATAAAATATTTATTCTTACCATTACTCTGTTTTTAACCAATAATGCTTTTATTTTTTATTATATAGATGTGATGTTATTGCCAATATTAAAAATCTACACTGTTTTGCATATATTTTTTTTAAACAGCATTCGCACTAGAATACAATCTAGAATTTTTCATGCTTCAAATAAAATTAGCCATCAAATCATTTTACTGTACTGTAGAAAAGGTGCATAACTGTTGATAGTTATGCACCTTTAGGTGTATAAAATAGTATTTGGAACTTGAAAAAAAGCAGGTCTCGTGTAATTCAGAGGGAAGCTGGTCACCAAAGATGAGAATCATGACCTTTGACCTCCTGATCTGCTGTGTGTTGACAGGGTGAGCTTGTGGATGAGAGCACAGTGAAGAAAATGATCCTGACCTTTGAGAAGAGATCCTACAAAAACCAGGAGCTGAGGATCAAGTTTCCTGACAACCCCGAGAAGTGAGTTGAACTGTTTCTAAATCTCACTGTTATATGGGAAATGAGATGCAAACAGTGAGATGTGACCTCACTTCCTGTTGTTGGCAGGTTCATGGAGGCGGAGCTTGACTTGAATGACGTCATCCAGGAGATGCACGTCATCGCCACGATTCCAGAGCTGTATCATCTGCTGGTGGAGCTCAACGCCGTTCACTCTCTGCTCGGCCTCCTCAGCCACGACAACACTGATATCCTCAACATCACAAACCACCAGAGATTATATAGAACACTAAACCTATTGTTTTGAAATAGATATCACAGTAATGTAATAAGAAACACTAGTGCTCAATAATGTCTTAAAAAAAAAAAAAAAAAGTACTGACCTCAAACTTTTCAGTAGTAGTGTTATTATATTGCGTATTGCACACACAAAAGTCAGTATCTGCCAAAATTTCTGTATTTAAAATTTGCTCATGTTTTGTGTTTAGCCGTTGGTCAGTCTTTGTAAGTCCTTAACGCGAATCACATATCAGCATCGCGGTGGTGGATCTCCTGCAGGAGCTGACAGACATCGACACGCTTCACGAGAGCGAGGAGGGGGCCGAGGTGCTCATCGATGCTCTGGTAAGGAAATATTTATTTAATAATCAGAGAAAACACATCATCAGTGGCGTTACAGGAGATTATGGACTGATTCACCAGCGTTAGCGGGTCACGGTCCAGCAGCACAATGAGATTATTAGAGAAAATGACACGAATTACTGCTGCGAGAAATGTAGCCTCGTATTTGGCCTGACGTTTGCAAGAGAAGCAGAGAGAGACGACGGTAATATCCAGGCGATTGTTGGGGTTGTGCAATCAGACATCTTGTGTCAGATGGAGCAGAGGAAGCAGGAAGAGCTTGTGAACAATCAGAGGCTGATTGAACCGCATGCGTCTGATTGCTGCAGTTTAGTATTTGTGTTGTGCAGCCAAGCAAACTCATTTACACGTCTGAATTACTCTTTATATGGCATCTCAACAAACAGGCTATAAAATAGGGCTTTATGTATGAAATTTTATACAACACACACACATATATATATATATATATATATATATATATATATATGTTCATACATGTGTGTGTATATATTCACACATACATATATAAAAACATTAATAAAATGCATTCTATTTAATTTATTATGCTGATATGAATTTCATATATTATTTAAATATATTATTACAAAAAATTTTTTCAATCATTTATTCATTCTTTCCCTCCCTCCCAAACTACAAGCAACATCTAACCTGGATTTTCCAAGTTCACCATTAAAAAAATTCTGAGATTTTTTGAGACACTTCATGGCAAGTCAAGTCACCTTTATTTATACAGCGCTTTTAACAATACAGATTGTGTCAAAACACTTAACAGTATCAAATTGGAGGATAGAGTGTCAGTAATGTATAATGAGAAGATTAAACACTCAGTTTTCAGTTAAAGGCATTTCATTATTGAATTCAGAGATGCCATTGTCTAGCTCAGTTTAGTTTAAATAGTATCTGTGCAATCAAATCGACAATAATTGCTAGAAATTAAGTGTCCCCAACTGAGCAAGCCAGAGGCGACAGCGGCAAGGAACCAAAACTCCCTCTGTGACAGAATGGAGAAAAAAACCTTGAGAGAAACCAGGCTCAGTCGGGGGCCAGTTCTCCTCTGACCAGACGAAACCCGCAGTTCAAAAGTTTATATTTCTATTTTTATTTTGTTGCAATTTCTAACAATAATAGTATTATGTAGTTAGGTATTTTATTATATTTTTTGTTATTTTGTTATATTACAAGTAAACCAGATCTTTATGAGCACATCTGTATATTTGTTTTCAGAGAAAATAATTTTAGATTTACCCACCTCTAAACGAAAAAAAAAACTTAAATTCAGCAGGAATGCATTAAATAGGTAAATTGGTACTATTCAAATTGACAGTAAAATATTACAAACGATTGTTTCAAATAAGTGCTGTTCTTTTGAACTTTTTATTCATCAAAGAATCCTGAAAAATAAAATGTATCACAGTTCCCACAAAAATAAGCAGCAGCACATCTGTTTTCAATATTGATAATAATCAGAAATGTGTCCTGTGCAGCAAATCATCATATTAGAATGATTTCTGACGGATCATGTGACACTGAAGACTGGCGCTTTGAGCACAGGAATAAATCACATTTTAACATATATTCACACAGAAAATTATAAAATTATTTCACAATTCTTACTGTATTTTTGATCAAATAAAAGCAAACCTAGGTGAGCATCAACCTCAGGATCTCAAAATAAATTGTTTTATTTTACATTTATTTTATTTGTATGTAGTTTTGGCATGCGTCTAAATTTAGTCTCAAACCCTGATTTGTGTGGCTATTTTCTAGCATTAGCCTAAACAAATGTCTACATGTTTTTACTTGTTTGTGTAGTTGGAAGGTCAGGTCGTAGCTCTCATGGTGCAGAATATGGAGCGTTTGGATGAGACGGTGAAGGAGGAAGCTGATGGTGTTTATAACACTTTAGGTAGGTCACACACCAACCAACTAACAACACACATGCACTAGTCTGGGGAGCAGGCTTCAGTCTGAATTTGATCAGTTCACTGGGAAAACACGTCATGTTTAGAAGTTTCCAAACTACAACTAAACGCTGGATTGCAAAGTTCGCCTTTGAGATTGCTTTTCGAAGATTAAAATTTTTATAATTTATGAAAAAAAGCATTCCTCCGGCTGAAATAGTTATGCATGGTGCCATCAATGCCAAGGTCGTGACTCGTGAGTTAGTGTTTTTTAAGATATTAAATAAACTGATAAAATAAATAACTTGAATGCATTTTGGATAAGTGTCTGCCAAATGCATAAATATAAATGCAGTGACATACTGTATAACATATTATAAATAATTTATTAACTTAATTTGTATTGAGTTATTAGTAATATAATAGTATTTATTTATTTATTTGGACTACAAGCAACAACTAAACATTGGATTTTTTGTTTAAAATAATCAGTGACTTTTTTTAAATTTTTAAATTTTATTTATATTTTTTATATATTTAATGATGCTGAAAATATTCACAATATTACTGCATTTTTGATCAAATAAATCCAGCCTTGGAGAGCCTAAGAGACTTCTTTCAAAAACATTAAAATCTTAATTGTTCCAAACTTTTGGTAGTATAAGTATAAAAATATATACAATAAAGAGGGAGGAAATGCCTGAATGCTCCTTTAAAGCTGTTGGAAACACTGCGTCTGGCTTGCGTTTGCAGGTTTGCTTCTGGAAAGATGCTGTTCAGCTGCAGAGAGAGATAAATGGTCTGACTGAACGGATTTAAACGGCACATTTCCTCCATGTCTTCCTCTTTCCCTGTCTTCCTCTGCTGTTCCAGTTCTTGTGTAATCTCTTTCCCTTCCTCATGAGATTTCGCACCCTCTCTCTCTTCCTCCCACTCATCGCTGTGAGATTTTTCTCCCATCATGCCTCTGATTGAGTTATCAGGTGTCTTCAGAGTCTTTTATAATACAGATGAGTCTCAAACTCCCTTGTGATGTGTCATATAGAGCTGTTCGCTCTGCTCGCTCCTTCCATCTTTTTGTGCGTCCCGGGCTCGACAATAAGGTTTTTTTTTTTTTTGCGGTTCCGGGCGGTAGTTCAGATTTTTACTCATGCTGGTGACATTTTCTCAGTCCCTGAGGCTAAAGCAAGATTTTAATTTTTTTATTTTTGCTTTTTTTTAGCAGCCTATTTTTTTAATGGTGTCATAAGCAAATAATTTTTTATTAAAGCAATAGTTCACCCAAACTATTGCTCTTTTCCATATAAATGCAGTTTATGGTGTGTGTCAAGCTCCAAAAGCTCCAAAATAGACAACAAGAATGCCATAAAAGCAGTCAGTTTTACGATCGCTTCTAGCGAGAATCTAAAACAAAATATATAAATAAATTCAGTATGAATTACTCAGGTGTGTAATAAAACACATAGTATTTCCAGGCTTATTAAATTATATTATATTGATATCAGTGTTTGAAATGCAAGTTTAAAATGAATGAATTATATAAAAAATATAAAATAAATGTGTTTTATACCTGCACCATCAAAAAAGTTTTATTGTAGACCTGCAGCCTGTTCAGAGTTAATTTATGCATTCATTTTTTTAAAGCATTTATTTAAGCATTTTTATGCATTGAAGCATTTATTTCTGCATTTGAAGATTTATGCATTTATGTTTAAGTGTTAATTTATGCACTTATTTTTTTAAGGGCTTTTTTATGCACAAACATTTATTTATGCATTTATTTTTTACATTTATGTACATAAGGATTTATTTCTGTTTTTTTATGCATTTTTATTTATGCCTTAATTTTATATATATATATATATATATTAGTGTTGTCAATCGATTAAAAAATTTAATCGCGTTAATCACAGTCACGGGCTGTAATTAATCATGATTAATCGCAAATTTAAAATACTAGGATTTACCTGTAAATGTGTTGAAAAAGAAATGCATGAAACTAGTTTAAGGAAACAGAACCTTTCACACTTCTGCCAGGTATGAGACATAATCCTTATTATTATTTTATCATTATTCTTTTGTTTTTATTCAGCCATTATCAGCATTTATACTTGCAATAAAACGTTTACCAAGCCACATCGCTTCAATCCCAGTATACATTTACCCAACTATTATCAAAAGTATTTCTAAATAAATACAACAAAACATTTTCTTGCGACCTTATGAAGTATTATGACAAAATGCATTATGAAGAAGAATTGGACCTGTTCTGCAGCTGCATTAGAGCTAATAATAGCATCATGCTACATAAGACAATTTATGAGATTAATAGTACACTTTTACTCAGAACTCACTTCAAACCACCATCGAGTGTTTGTAATAACTTCCTTTTGCTATCACATGTGGAATTTGGTCGTTTACTGTTGTTAAAATATGCTATTTATAGCCTTTTTATATCGCTGCACAAATTAGCATTTCAGATGTACACATTCAATCTCAAGAAAATCACGTACAGACCATATCTATCGTAATCGTGTGTTTATTATCTTATATAATCTATAGTGGCTGTTGTCATGTTTTTTTTTTGCTGTGTAAAAGCCTTAACATGTATGCTCTGCTGAAACTCACGTTGTTTGTGATGCTACAACCGTCTCTCCATTCTTAAGTTGCCAGGGATACATTCCAAGTATAATACACATTAGTAAAAGGATCTATTTTCATTTTTATTTGTCTATATACACTTTTTCGCGGTACATTAAATAAGTAGCCCAAAAAACCGCAACCCACGGCTCTGTAATTTTTTCTCGCGACTGTATTTTCAAATTAGCCCACTTGTGCCGTTACCCTGGCAACACCGGTTCGCTGTACCCTCATCACACAATGATAGATAACTTTCTGCGCTGCGATGACGGGAAGAAGTTGGGGTCAAACCTTATCAAACGATTAATCTGCGTTAAAAAAATATTAACGCGTTAAATTTTTTTGATTAATCGCATGCGTTAACGTTGACACCCCTAATATGTGTATATATATATATATATATATATGTATAAAACAGAATACTTTTAATTACAATAAGTAAACATTTATTATTACACATTTTGACCCTGGACCACGAAAGCAGTCTTAAGTCGCTGGGGTATATTTGTAGCAATAGCCAAAAATACACTGTATGGGTCAAAATGATAGATTTTTCTTTTATGCCAAAAATCATTAGTATATTAAGTAAAGATCATATTCCATGAAGATATTTTGTAAATTTACTACTGTAGATATATCAAAACGTCGTTTTTGATAAGTAATATGCGTTGCTAAGAATTCATTTGGACAACTTTAAAGGCAATTTTCTCAATATTTGGTATTTTTGCACCCTCAGATTACAGATTTTCAAATAGTTGTATCTCGGCCAAATATTGTCCTATCATAACAAACTATACATCAATGAAAAATTTATTTATTCAACTTTCAGATGATGTATAAATCTCAATTTCGAAAAATTTACACTTAAGACTGGTTTTGTGGTCCTGGGTCACATTTATGTAATGAAATTCACATGAGTTGAATCATAGCCAGTTTTTAATTTCTAAATGCTTGTCCAAACCTGACGTTCAGTCGATCTTTTCTGCTTGTGTAAACTGATTTGACAGTATAGCGTAGGCCCAAACTTCAGGCCATCGGGTCGTCTTTACAAGTGCTGTGGTTTCTGCGTTCATGTGTCGAGTGAATGTGTTCTGATCTCACTGCAGTGTCTCCATCAGTTATCATGGCAACTAGGCGAAGCAGACACTGCAGAAACTAGGTCATAATACAACATACACGTTTCAGAGAAGCATGGACTTACAGTAACAGCAGATCTCTCTGTCTTTCTGTGGCAGCTGTGATCGAGAACATGGCTGAGTTTCGTCCTGGTCTGTGTACAGAAGCGGCCCAGCAGGGTTTGATGCAGTGGCTGCTGAAGAGAATCAAGGTAACATCACTGCTAATGCTGCTGAGAATCTCCATTCACTGATGGGTCCTGTTGTCTTTATGAATGTACACTCATTGCCAAAAATATCGGCACACTTGGTAAATATGATCAAAGAAGGCTGTGAAAATTAATCTGTATTGTTGATCCTTTTGATCTTTTATTTAAAAAATTCACAAAAATCTAACCTTTCATTGGATCATAAGAATTTAAAATGGGGGGAAATATCATTATGAAATAAATGTTTTTCTCAAATACACATTGGACACAATTATTGGCACCCCTAGAAATTCTTATGAGTAAAATATCTCTGAAGTATATTCCCATTCATATTCACAATTTTGAGCACTCCAGGGTGATTATGAACATGAAATTATCCAGCCATGGCTTCCTGTTTCACAGAAATATAAATAGGAGGGAAAACAAAGCCCAAATTCCCTTAATCATCCATCACAATGAGAAAGACCAAAGAATATATTTCTAATGTGCAGCAAAAGATAATTGAGCTTCACAAATTAGTGAAGTGGCTTTAAGAAAAGAGCTAGAGCAGTGAAAATTCCCATTTCCACCATCAGGGCAATAATTAAGAATTTCCAATCAACATAAAATGTTACGAAACTGCCTGGAAAAGGACGTGTGTATATCGTCCTAATGCACGGTGAGAAGGAGAGTTTGAGTGGCTAAAGACTCTCCAAGGACCACAGCTGGAGAATTGCAGAAAATAGTTGAGTCTCGGGGTCAGAAAACCTTAAAAAAAAAAAAATAGTCAAACAGCAGCTACATCACCACATGTTGTTTGGGAGGGTTTCAAGAAAAATTCTCCTCGCTCATCCAAAAACAAACTCCAGCATATTCAGTTATCAGACACGACTGGAACTTCAAATGGGACTGGCTTCTATGGTCAGATGAAACTAAAAAATGAGCTTTTTAGCAGCAAACACTCAAGATGGGTTTGGTGAACACAGGGATAAAAAGTACCCCATGTGTACAATGAAATATACTGCTGTATTTTTGATGTTGTGGGCCTATATTTCTGCTGGAGGTCCTGGACATCTTGTTTAGACACATGGCATCATAGATTCTATCAAATACCAACAGATAAAAAATCAATAAGTGATTGACTCTGTTAGAAATCTTATAATGGGCCATGTTTGGATCTTCCAGCCGTACAATAATCCAAACACAAACCTCAAAAACAACACAAAAATGGGTCGCTGAGCACAAAACCAAGCTTCTGCTGGCCATTCCAGTCCTCTGACCTGAACCCTGTAGAAGATGAGTGAACTGAAGAGAAGAAGCACCAACATGGAGCTGTGAATCTAAAGGGTCTGGAGTGATTCTGGATGAAGGAATGGTCTCTGATCTCTTGTCAGGTGTTCTCTAACCTCATCAGGCATTAGAGGAGAACATTTAGAGCTGTTAAACTGGCAAATGGAGGTTTCACAAAGTATTGAATAAAAGGCCATTAATTGTGGCCAATGTGTATTAGAGAAAAACATTTATTTCATAATGATATTTCCCTCAATTTTAAATTCTTATTATCCAGTGAAAGGTTAGATTTTTGTGAATTTTTTTAAATAAAAGATCAAAAGGATCAACAATACAGATTAATTTTCACAGCCTTCTTTTATCATATTTACCGAGGGTGCCGATATATTTGGCAATGAGTGTAGTCTGCTCATAGATGAAATCTGATATGGAGTTTGGCTGATTATTATTTTGGCTTGACAAACCAACATACTGATATTGTACAAAACTACCAAAATCTCTAACATGTGGCCAAACTCTGGGAAAGAGTTTTCAAACTACATGCACTAAACTTGGCACAGACCTGCAACCAGTCCGAGTGTGGTTTATTAATTTATGCTTTTTTGTTTTTCATGCATTTTATTTATTATTGCATTTTATTTGTGCATTCATTTTTGCAAATATGTATGTTTATTTATGCATTTGTTTATTTATGCATTTTTGCATCTACTTATTTAGGCAGTTATTTATGCTTTTCTTGCATTTATTAAGGCATTTATTGATGCATTTGTTAATGCTTTATTTTGCAGTTATGTACTGTATTTTGCATATTTATGTTTGCATTTATTTCATTTATGCATTTATTCATTTACAGGTTTTGTAAATAATATATAAATATGTACAAGTAAACATTAATTTATTTACATTTATTATTATTTGCACATTTTGCTTAATTGGCTTTGCTTTATTAATTATGGTAACTATGCATGATTTTATGATCGGTGAGCTGCTTTACTATTTACATTTATTTATTAATGCATTTATGTATTCTTGCATTGATTTATATATACATTATTTTATGCATTTTTGCATTTATGTACTTTATTTTTGCATTTAATCATTAATTCAGCATTAAGCATTTATACATTTATTTACAGGTTTTGTAAATAATGTAAACACAGTCATTAATTAATTATTTATTTATTATTATTTCCAGGTTTTGCTTGATTGATTTTGCATTATTAATTATGGTAACTATGCATGATTACATGGTCAGCAAGCTGCTTTAGTGTTTGCATTTATGCATTTATTTATTCATTCATGCATTAATTTATGCATTTTTGCAGAATGTTGCAACTGTGTAATATCTGTGCGTAGAATAATAAAAATGACCCATTGGTTGAGTCAGACATGGTCATGTTGGACCACTCTAACAAACACAGCAATGATTCAGTTCAGTATTTTAAAAGTGATTCCACTTACTTCAGTCTATATTTGACTGTGAGTAGCTTACTTTGAGATGGCTCTGCATTAAACTGGGATAGACATCAGAAAAATTACACACTTCACCTTTAAGTTCAAAGTATATATTTTTAAAATAACTTTAGTCTTTTTTCCTTGCATTGAACAGACAGTGTCAGCTGGTTTGAAGTTGGCTGTGCATTCTGACTCGATCATTTTTATTTTTTGAGCTGGATTTGAGATTTCATTAGAGCTGTAGGCCTGCTGCCACAATTCACACTGTCTTTTATCCACGTGAGGTGAAATCCTCCTCAGATTTACCGCTGGCTGCTGGAATAAGAGCGTCATGCTGTTCGAGTCTTAATGCTCCCTGAAGACTTCCATGAATCCAGCACACCAGCAATTACACTGACAATAGAGAAGACGGCACACAGATCGAATGGGACGCTGCTGCCAAAGCCATTGAAATTGTGTGTTTGTTGTTTTCCCAAACAGGCCAAGATGCCTTTTGATGCCAATAAGCTGTACTGCAGTGAAATACTGGCTATCCTGCTGCAAAACAATGACAGTAAGTAAAAATAAGAGACTGATTGTTTTTATTGGCTGTGTGCATGGCTTCATCAAAGACTCCAGTGAATTACATTCATGCTAGTGAATAATTACAAGCTCAATGAGAAACAAAATCTTTTTTTTTTAGCTTTTATCAAATTCATTCTCATCAAAAATGGTATTAATCAAATGAATGTATAAAACCTTTATAATTTAATAATTCTTTGAAAATCTAATCAAATTATAATGTAACAATTCCTTTTATTTTTTGGCAAATGAAATGCTGCACAATAGGGATTTAGTGTTTAAATTAAAATATGGACAACAAATGTGCGATTTTCCTTAAAAAATAAAAAACAATGTTGAATGAATTGTGTTGTTATTATTACTCTGAAAAGTAAAATCAGCATTATATCAATCACTCTGCTCTCTAGATATCAGCATTGGCTATAAACTTCTTTTGGACACTTTTCCCTGTTGCGTTTATAAATGATGCAGTCATAATTTATAACAAGTCATGTGCATAAAAATATAAATACATGTCTTTTAATATCAACTAAAAATGTCCCACAATCACAAAATGTCAAGCTGTTCATACCAAGAGTGAAGCAAAAAAACAAATGCTTTGAATTTTTGTACTGATGTGAAAAGGCCTTTTCTCTTAACAGTATTTAAAGGAACAGTTCACTAAAATGGTCCATCCAAGATATCCTATTTTTTAATCAAATACAGTATTGAAATGGTAAAACTTATGAAATGTTTGTTTCATTGATGCGAGTTAGTTGTAAATTGTTGTTTTTTACTACTACTGTTTGACTAACTCTTTGTTTCCTTTAAAATACATTGATTTTGCCGTGAAAGTAGCCATTAAATCAAACTGATTTTGGGCAAAAATCAAACTGATATCATACTCATGTGATGTATGACTTTAGTAATGAAGCTCAATAAGGCTGTTGATTTATTTGTGTTGTTTTGGCGTGTAATTTTTCTCTTCTGAGCTCAGCACCTGCATTTATCACATGCACGTCTCTCTCTAGGCTTTATTAGCACACTGAAAATGTATGATGAAGATTCATCGTCTTTTCTCTTCATGTCTGTCTCTCTCTCAGAAACGAGGGAGCTGTTGGGAGAAATGGACGGTATTGATGTACTACTGCAGCAGCTCTCAGTAAGACCATCTCTCTGTTTCTCTGTGTAAGAGCAGCAACCCTCTTTAAATCAGCTGCTGTCTGACTGAAATCAGTGTGGGACTCTGTAGAGATCATCATGACCCAGAACATACGGCCGGCTTCATTCATTCTGCTCCATGCTGCTGTTTGCTCATTTCAAATCCCTTTGATGATGTTTGCATGTTGCACAACATGACCAGACAACGTTTAATTGTTTATTTACAAATAATTTAACGACAAATCTGTATTGAAAAATAATGAGAGCGTTTTGTTTTGTTTTGGCCTGAACAAGATTTATTTTTATTCTTAATTAACATTTAATGCTTAATTTTCATCATAATAAAGCACTGTGTGCTCCTAAACTCTTTATAACTCTATATAAGTCTTTTATTTATTTAATTTCCCTTTCTTTTTCTTTCTTTCTTTATTTGTTTCTATTTAATGTTTTTTATCCACTAACATTTATTTATTACCATTATTACGGTACCAGGTTATTGCTTTAGTTTAATTTTCATGGCAATTATGCTCAATGTGCTCCTAAAATCTTCATAAATGTATTTAATAAATTAACTTTCTTTCTTTTTATTTAATGAATTTATTTATTACATTTTTATTTATTAATTTACATTTTTTATGCATTAACATTTTTACAAGAATATTGTTCATGCTGCTTTTTCATGACAATTAAGTGTAATGGATTCATTAAATATTTATAAAAGGCTTCATTTTTCTTTTTTTCGTTATTAAATAATTTATTTGTTTTATTGATTAATGTTTTTAATTTAATTCATTAACACATTTAAGAGGTTATTGATAACACTTGGTCTTGATGACGAGCACAATGTGCTCATAAAATCTTCATAAAAGGCTTTATTCATTTATTTACGTTTACATTTTTTTTCTCCTCGCAGGTGTTTAAGCGTCATAATCCAGCCACGGCGGAGGAACAGGAAATGATGGAGAATCTGTTTGATGCCCTCTGTTCCTGCCTCATGCTTCCAGCCAATCGTGATCGTTTCCTCAGGGGGGAGGGGCTTCAGCTCATGAACCTCATGCTCAGGTGCGTCTCTGATTTACGGCTACAGTTTGTTCCCAAAGTTATTAATTTAATTTAATTTTTAAAAATATTTTGTTTTTTTAAATTTTGTATTTAATTTTATTTTTTCTACATTTATTTTTCCTATTTGTCCTGTTCTCTCTCTCTGACACTCTGTTTCTCTCTGCGTCTCCTCTTTGACATGTGAAATATTTTCCCGCGGCGTAGATAAGTTGTTTGTCATTGGCAGATGAGGGAAGTGCCAGCTACATTTCCCTTGAGCGAGACCATGATAGTCAGCTTCCATCTGTACAGGCCTCTCTCGTGGAGCGGTTTCAGACTCCTACATGCTGTTTATATCAGTTCTTGTTTTATATACACCTGGAGAAAATTCATACAATATCCTCCTTGACTTTAGGAACAACAATGAATGTGTAAAATGAAAGTTCAGAGCACGACGCAAGATGATGCATGATGTAAACGCCGTGACCTACTGACGTCGAGGCCAGCGTACACCGTAAACGGCGTTTACGTGCTGCGTCATGTGAGGCGTACTCTGCTAGTGAACTCATGAACGTGCTTGCTTGATTAATGACAAAATTTTCATTTTAATTTGCTAATGTTGCAATATAATTATTATATTGTTTTGTTGTTTATAATAATATATTACATTTATATGTATTGTTTTTGATAAACATGAAATTTTTAATGGACATTTTAAAAACATTTATCTTGTATAAAATATTTTATATATATTTTTATCAAATATAAATTTAAAATGTTATATATAATTGTTATATTTATTAATGAATGAATGAATTTGTTTATTTATTTTCTTTGTAAAACATAATATTGTTAATTTTGTACAATCGATTGAAGTATTTTAAAGATTTTAAATGTTATTATTCTTGATGTTGTCATGAATATAGCCTTTGATGCATATATATATATATATATATATATATATATATATATATGCATGCAAATTTCTAATTTCTGTGCCGAATAATTACTGCTCTTATTTCTAAGAATTACAAACTTTGTCCCTTCAATGGCTTTTAAGTAGTTAGTTACTGCTTGTTTGTAGTTTAGTCTGACTGTAGTACTTTAAAGTGTGCCAATGATACATTTCTCATTATGTCTGTTCAGGGAGAAGAAGATGTCTCGAGTCAGCGCTCTGAAGGTCCTGGACTACGGGATGATTGGTCCAGAGGGGTCGGATAACTGTCACAAGTTTGTGGACATCCTGGGCCTGCGGACCATATTCCCTCTGTTCATGAAGACGCCCAAGAAGATGAAGAAAGTGGGAGTATCGGACAAGGAGCATGAAGGTTTGTAGAAACCAGAGTCCTGAAATGCCTCTTTCTCTGTTGTAGCTCTGTTTTGTTTCCAGTTCAATATTATTCACCACCAGTTTTATTCTTTTAAAATGGATTTAGTTTGGTGGAGCTGCTCAATTAGCGGCGAGCGCGCACACACAGAGGCGTTTGTAATATGACGGCAAGTTCACAGTAATATCTTTTTCTCGGCTATTATTTACAGTTCAGCCGGCGGTTTATTCCGCAGGGAGTAAAACTCTGCGGCGGCTGCTCTTATTGTTTTGCTTCGGCGATACAAATAAGCTCCTCACACTGTTCTTAATGGTTATTAGAGACCTGCAATGAGACGTCCAGAGAGAGAGAGAGAGAGGATGCATCTCACTTCTGCTATTATTTCAGGCACTTACACACTGGAGTAAGAGTGTTTGATGGATATGAATGTGTAAAATGTGTTTGGATGGTGTGGAAAGAGGCATGTCTTAAGTGGATCTTATTCAGGATTTAATTTGAATGCAAACAGTGTATTTCAGAGTTTTTTTTTTTTTTGGAAAGTATGTAGAGTTTTGTCAGCTAGTAGCTGATATATATATATATATATATATTAGGACATGCTGCCACATTATAAAATTACGCTTATACACCCCAGATCTCTTCACGTTTACATCAGCAGATACAGTGACTTACAAAAGAGGAAGATTTAAATACTGAGTAAAATTAGTGAAACACTCCACTTTGTTGTAGGGTACAATGTGAACAAAAAAAGCAGCAGATTTTGTGTGAAAATAAATCATGCAAGTCGTTTATTTTGTTTAAAAATCTTAGAAATATATGAGGTGGCATCTGGCAAGGGGGTCCTTTTACCCCCACACACAGGGTAAAAGGCTCACCAGCATGAGGTAAAAAAAAAAGAAAAAAAAGGGGGGTACTTTAGCTGAAATAATGTTGTTGTTTTTTAATTTTTTTTATAATGTCTAGGTTAATACTTGTTCAAAACAATCACTGTAGCAAAGCTTGTACTATTTTCTGCTTATTTTGATAAATAAAAGAATACATTTTTGTTCAATAAATATACTGTCATTAAAAATGTATATGAAACATATTTTAAAATACAGAAACAAAATCATTTTAAAAAGTAAAGATTCTGAAAGTATTGAAGGAGATCCCATAATAATTTAATATAAATTTACAGTAGTAACAACAAATGATAGCTATTTTATTATATGATATGATTAATATGTTTTTAAATATGATGGTTTCATTCTAAACATGGTGATTATCTCTAATATGGACACCCAATATAACCATCTATTAATTATCATGTTAATTACTGTGCGCCTTTAGCCCCAACAGCAGGGGCGCTTTTTACCCCAAATACCATACTTTTACATATTCTTTCGTTATTTAAAAACTGTTGCTGTAATTATCTTAAACAACTGAAAATCATTAAGAAGACCTTTGTCTTTATATATTCAGTAATTTTAGCTACTTAAATCTACAACATTTTAAAAACATAAAATATTAGATCAAGTCAGCACAGAATCAACTTTGCGCTGCGTGATCGCGTCAAACATCAGATAAATATACACCTGCATCTTGAAAAGCAAATGTTTTGGAAAGTGCTACGCCAAGTTTTTCTGCCATCTAGTGGTTTAGATGAAAATAATATCAAAGGTGCCTTTTAGCCCCGTTGTACCCTATAAATTAGGCCATAAGTATATTATTCTAAGAATATAATTTTAATTAATTTATTACTTTATGTACAAATATAATGCAATGCTTAATTTGTCATGCAGAAATGGTTAAAGGTCCTAACCCGTTTTTGTTTACATGCAAACGTTAATGTGTGGCTAAATTCAGGAAAAAAAAAAAAAAGAATTTTAGGACTAGTATGATTTATTTTATTTTTATTTGTTAAATTAATTCGCTCAGTAATTCTCATTACTGTAATGTAGGGTTGGGTATCGTTTGGGTTTTTTTCGATACCGGTGCCAAATCGATACTTTTAAAACGGTACTGGTGCCTAAACTGTGCCTGAACCGATACTTATAAAAATTTATAAAAAAAAAATTACCAATTAATAATTGGATTGGCCATTAGCACTAAACAAATGATGTCTTTTTCATTCATACTGGACGCCAGAGGGCGCCCTCACACAAAAAATCCACATATCCAGTCACAGAAGTAGCGGGACTCATGAAGCTCCAGGAAATCCCCAATATGGACAAATCACTGTAACGGAGTAAACAGAAGATATAAACGTTTTGAATGATAAAACAAATACAATAAACACTCGACTACGACAATACTCACAACCAGCGCAACGTCATAGAATGTCTCTGAACAGGTTCACGCCCACTTTTAGGGGAAAACAAACCGCCATACAGCATCGGAGCCAGGCTAGTTGTATGGCTGTACAGAAAAGTGCACTCAGTAGGCTACTCTAAATATAAGGACATAATATATACATTTAAAGATGTTTACTTTCAAACGAAGTAAAATCATTCACTGGCTTACCTGGTGATTAGATTAGGTACGAGTGAATGTCTGGCCACTGGGTGGGGTTGTTACACCAATTTGACGCTGGGATAATGAGTTTTTAAATTGACCAAATTAAGTTTGTGGATGTATCTTTCACGCTCTATGGCAGGCAGGGTGGACATATAATTACTTGACATGATTAATCCTAGTGATTACTTAAGTTATTCACGTCTGTCGGCTGTGTACGGACGTTGCTTTTTGCCGCTATTTTGAATTGAAGCCTATGGGAAGTCTAGTTTGTTTTCCCCCAAAAAGGGGCGGTAACGAAATTGACAGTTAAGTTCCCGGATGTGCCGGTAGTGCGTATGTATAGTTTATCTGTGTTATTCAAGCCATCTCTGGTATTTTCATAATAATTAAGTATATTTATAATCCATTGCCAATCGATGCATTAGTAGCCTATGGAACATATTTTCTGCCTCATTCTGTGACAAGAAGCTACATCAGATCACAAAAGGAAGCATTTAACTGCTGTGGACTAAAAAGGTTATAATGTTCTCTTTTGTTGGACAACAGGTTTAAAAACGTGAATACAATAGAAGTTTAGCTTCAGGCATTTTAAGCATGTTTAGCTTGGCTAGTTAATGGAAGGCTACCTGCTGCCATCAGAGCAAGTGTAATTACTGCATTCACGCGCTCCTCGGATGCTCTCATTTCCCGAGTTGTGCTTTTAAGTCGGAATGTGAAAACAGCACACTTGCGTTACTACAAAGATTTGTTGGACTTGTATTATTAGAGCTTTCCGACTTGAGTTCACGTGCATTTTCTCAGTCGGGAAATTATTTTTCAGGTGAGGTGCCGGTGATGATGCTTCTTACGTTCTTTTCGGAGAAACAGAGGACAAATATTTCAATCGATTGCTCAGGCATGGCACCGAAATCTGCGTTCTGATTCGGTTCTAGTACATACCGGTTACATAGGTACCGGTGCCATATTGGTACCCGGTTTCGGTACCCAACCCTACTGTAATGTGCATATATATATGAATGATAAATCATTATTATATAACATTACTGAGAATATGTGGTAAAATGTGACCATTTTTTTTCCTGTTTTATTGTGTGCTGAAATGCTAATTAGCTAGTGAGAGTCACACAAATAGACAAATAAAAAAATATCATTGCATCTCTCTCTATCTTTTTACATTTTACATCATACATTTTTCTTTCTTTTCCTTTTAATTATGAATATGAACGCTGTTTTTAGGACCAATTAACTATTTTTGCATGTCAATTAAGCACATTTTCACCCTAATTTTTTTTCTTGTAATGCAAAAAAACAAACAAACAAAAAAAAAACATGTATATCATATAAAATGTAAAAATATATTCCCCAAACAGCAGTATTTATTTATCATAGTAGTATTTGTTTAAATTTTAGCTTATTTATTTTTATTTATTTTTTGTTAATTGCACGTTGCCTATTTTTAGGATAAGTACCCATTTTTGCATGACAATTGCATTACTGTAATGCAGAGCACATTCATAAAATAAAAATATAAAAAATATATATTTGCATGTGTTCTGGCTTAGCTAATTTGTCCTCAACAGTAACCGTTTATCCTTCAAAATAAAAACACTTGTGCACATTTTTATTTTTGTAAATTGGTTTGTTTGTTGTCTTCGCACACACATCGTATTATGACGTTGTCATGCGCAATATGTTTGGTGTGTGATTACTCCGGCATCAATCAGCTGTTAGCCTCTTAATTCTTGACGACAAAAGGTGTTTATGAAGATGCAGCGGTTAATTAATTACCAGCTTTGACGACTGAGGGTTTGAGTAATTAAACGGCTAAGCTCTTACGGCCGATCGAGAAAGTTCAGACTGATCCCCATAAAACCCCCTCTGAAATTTACTCGACTCATCACACGCTCGCATTAGCATTCGTAATTAGCTGATTAGAAAGCACGCTTTAGGTTTGCAAACAGACCAGAATGATTCACAGAGGAGAAATAATGTGTTCTGCTGCATTGCATTGTGTCCAAGTCTTTTATTGAAGGATAATAGTTTAAAAGAAGTGGGAAGAACAACAAAAAAGTTAAAACTCAAGCTAAACTTCTGCGCTGTTAATCACCAAACAAATTAACGGCGTCCTGCTTTTGTATAGAGAACTGAAACGAACGTCAGCAGGTAAACAATCCTGACAGGCACAAAGAGAAAGAGACTCCGCTAATCTTCCCGCGCTTTCAGCTCGAGCACAACCGCGTGAAAAGAGCTTCGGCCGCTTTCACTTAACAAGAGCCGCTTCGGAAGAGTAATTGCATGTCGTCGAGCTGGAAAGCAAAGAATTGAGAAATTGTCAGGATGTGTTTTAGCTAATGATGTGTTAACGCCAGCGGGAGTGAAATAAGTTTTCTCTGAGTCGTGACACTGAACGTCTGTCTCGTGGTGGCCGTGAACTCTGAACTCATCAGCCAATTCAAACTTCCTGCGTTATATATGTCTTGAATGTGGTTTGGCTGTTTTCTCCAGAGAGAGAGGACTGTGTGTGTGTGTGTGTGTGTGTGTGTGTGTGTTGAGACTCGGGGAAACGCTCTGAAGTACCTGAAGGTTTTGGGTCTTGGGTTTGTTCCTGCCGCAGGGATGAGGGTCACAGCAGCGTCGCTCCAGGTTCTTTCTGACGCCTCGGGCCGGTGAAGATGAACATCCTCAGGATACAACAAAATAAACATGAGACTCCCTAACAGGGACAGCTAATTCTGACTAGTGTACTTTTAGTATCATATTATTAAAGTTTTTAATTAACATTTATTTTTCCATTTCCATATTTATTTAGATTTATTTCAAAAGTTTTTATTAGTTTTATTTTTTCCCCCTGTGTAAAAATAAATAAATAAATTATTTAAATAAAATAAAAATTTATAATAAAAAGAAAATATATATTTTTATTTTTTATTTTGGTACGTCAAATTAAAGTAAATGGAAAATTCGAAATGTTACATTGACAAGTAGCTGAAAAAAATATTTTATTTCAGTTAAAGTTTAAGCAAAACAATTTTTTTAATAGTTTAATTTTTAGTGGATAATTCTCAGTAGTTATTTTGTTAACACTTTACAATAAGGTTCATTAGTTAAACATTAGTTAATGTATTAACTAACATGAACTAACCATGAGCAATACATTTGTTACTGTATTTACTAATCTTCGCTAACGTTAGTTAATAAAAATACAGATGTTTATTGTTAGTTCATGTTAGCTCACAGTGCATTAACTAATGTTAACAAGATTTTAATAATGTATTAGTAAATGTTGAAATTAACATTAACAAAGATTAATAAACGCTGTATAAGTGCAGTTTATTATTAGTTAATGTTAACTAATGTAGTTAACTAATTAACCTTATTGTAAAGTGTTACCGTTATTTTAGTATCACTGACATATAGTTTTTATTAATAACTGACGTTTTTATTTTTGTATTTTCTGTTTTCATTTTAATTTTAGTTGAGGTTTTAGTAATTTGTTGTGTTTGCCATTTTTATTAGGGTTTTTTTTCTCTCTAAAATGTCTCTATGGTTTTTTTTAGTTTTTATTTTAGTTTAATCTTCATAATTTTCACAAATCAAGTTAAACTGAATGAAAACTGTTGAATTGGCGACTAACTGCAATTTTATTTCAGTTAAAATTTTAAGCAACAAATGTTTTTATTAATATTTTGAATTAGTTTTTATTTTTATATTTTCAGATTTCATTTTAATTCAAGTTAAAAAGTTAACAATTGTGGATGTCAATTTTATAATTCTTTCTTTCTTTCTTTGTCTTTTTTCTTTTTCTTTCTTTGTCTTTTTTCTTTCTTTTTCTTTTTCTTTTTTTTTTCTTTCTTTCTTTCTTTTTTCTTTCTTTTTCTTTTTTTCTTTCTTTCTTTCTTTTTCTTTCTGTCTTTTTCTTTCTTTCTTTTTCTTTCTTTCTTTCTTTTTTCTTTCTTTTTCTTTCTGTCTTTTTTCTTTCTTTCTTTCTTTCTTTCTTTCCAGTTGTGGTTATTTTAGCACATGAAGTTAAACTACATGAAAATGTTACTTTGCCAACTAGCTCAAACTATTTTCATTTAAATTTTAGTTAACATGTTAGTAGTGTTTTTTTTTTTTTTTGTTATCTTTTAATTTTTTTTAAATACATTTTTCTTCAGTTAATGTTTATTTTAATTCAAGCAATGCTTTTTTCGTTTAACCATATTAACCCTGATTCTGACTCCTGCATCTAAGATCCGCTCAAGTGGCTGTGGTTCTGTTTGGCTGATTATTTATTACTCTTTCTAGGGGTTAGTGAGCCCTGTTAGACTAAATTACTTGAGTGGTTTGTCCAAATGTCTGCTGTTACAGAGCATAATCATTCTTTGGAGAGATGTAAGACAACGTTTGAGATAAACCCATTTGCTTCGACGTCTCAACGCGACTCAAAATTGGCCAAATGTGAACCAAACTGATGGCGAAGGGGAGATGCAGCACTTCATTTATTTCTAATGATTGTCTTTTAACTGCTTTTTAATCTCTACCGGACACGTAATAATTGCAGGAAGTGCTGGAATCTCTGTGCTAAATTGGATCAAAAGCGTCGGTGTAATTGCGCTGATCTCCAGAGCTCTGTTAATTCTCCCGTTTGAAATGAAACTTGGAATCGGATCATTGTTCCGCCGTCCTCAAAGGTTTCGCTAATGGATTCATTATTGAAAATTAGCAGTTCTTTTACTGCAGATTCGTACCATGATAATGTGATAATCCGCTTTGTTTCCAGGGATTTTCTTCAACTGTAACAAAACACCTTTGTCTTGTCTCTCTATGCAGAAGAACACACGATAAATGCTTTGGTTTATGTAATGTAGTCGCATATAAGACTCTTCATGTGGTATTTCGTAAAGAATGCAAACGTCAATGCGTGATGAATATTTTCTGCTGGGCCTTTGAGAGAAATTTTTTTAATCCCAGGCTAGATCTTAAAGGCAGTGTTCGCTAACACACATTGTCATTTATTCACCCTCATGTTGTTGACCTTTTTGTTTCTTTGAGTGAGTATTGAGTTTGTCAAGCTCTAAAAAGGACAAATTCGTGCAGTATATTTCACATCTTACAATAGCTTACACATCAATGATAGAACTTTACACTTCAAAGTGCTGTCATGGATATTTGTTTCTTCGGTAACACTTTACAATAAGGTTCATTAGTTAACTACATTAGTTAACATTAACTAATAATAAACTGCACTTATACAGCGTTTATTAATCTTTGTTAATGTTAATTTCAACATTTACTAATACATTATTAAAATCTTGTTAACATTAGTTAATGCACTGTGAGCTAACATGAACTAACAATAAACATCTGTATTTTTATTAACTAACGTTAGCGAAGATTAGTAAATACAGTAACAAATGTATTGCTCATGGTTAGTTCATGTTAGTTAATACATTAACTAATGTTTAACTAATGAACCTTATTGTAAAGTGTTACCGATTCTTCAATGTATTAATTATTGCATATGTGTATAATGTATTTTGATAAATAATAATTATAAAATAATATTTTCTTAATTTTATAGAACTTATAAATTAATTGTTCAGTCTTTAAAAATATAATTTATTTATTAATAATTTATACATTTTCAATCATACATATTTTCGGAGGGAGAAAATTATAAAAATCTTATTTTTATTAATTTTATTTATGAATTAATTGTGTATGTGTGTAATGTATTATTATTAATTAGAATGTATAAATTATAATATAGTAATATTTCCTTGTATATAACATGCATATCTATATATATTTTAATTATTTCTTAATGTTTAATTATTTTTAATTATTAATCATATGTATTTTGTTTTATTAATTGCATATAATTTATCAATTATATTTTTTCAATTATATTTTCAATATTATTTTTAATTAATGATATTTTTGCATAAGTAGTTTAAATATTTTATTAAATTAATTTATATATCTTTAATTATTTGTATAAAATATTTTATTAATTATAATTTATATATTAATCTTTTCTTTTTATTTAAATTTAATTATATATATATATATATATATTTTTTTTTTTTTGAATGGTTACTTATTATAAATGCCTTATTACAAATGATAGAAAATCACTTTACAGTGTATTTATTTTTAATTATGAAAATGTTAATGACTCTAAAATTACGTATCACTTTCAGCACTTAAACTTAAAATGGTCAAATTAAACTTTTCCCCATTCTTTCTATTTTCATTTATCCTTTGGTTATCAAGCTAACAGCGAATGGCCTTTGATGAGTGGTTTCTCTTGCTCATTTGTGTTTGCACCCCCTACTGGACATCCCGCCTCATTCACGACCCGCCAGCCAATGGCCTTTCTCCCTGTTGCCACGGCGACCTGGTGATGTAGTCGGGTAGCCGAGTCCTCTTTCCTGTGTGTAATGATGACAAAAGCTTTCCCGCGGCAGAGCTGCGAGATAACGCACTTATCTCAGACCTCTAGCCTGCACCTCTCTCCTCTCATCCGCTCCCTGTGGCTGTATTCCTCACCCCAGACACTTTATTCTGCCGCTAATAACATTGGCTTTTTTCCTCCCTCGCTCCTGGCGGCCGTGCTCCCCAGAGTCGCCTTGAAGACCCGTGACATCGCAGTGCTGACCGAGCGCTTCCTCTCACGTCTGTTGATTAATGCATTGCCTCCGTTTACCCGCGGCATTAGGATGCGTAATGTGTTGGTTAAGAGATGCACGCGGACTGATGTTTAAACTCATTTGTATTCAGCGCCGGCGAAGGCCGAGGCCAAATTAAATGGTTTTATCAAGGCCGTCTGATTATGGGTTGTGAGTGCTTGTGCGAGATAGTGTTTAAATATTGATTTTTAACCTGATGAAGAACGACTTTAATGGACGTGCTGTTATAGAAGACGTTAAATGTTGTTTGGTACAGTATAACCATCATCAAACACAATAAGTGAAGTTCACTCGACGTAAAGGGCATTGGTGTTAAAGGAGTAGTTCAGCCAAAAATGAAAATTTGCTGAATTTTTATTCACCCTCAGGCCATCCAAGATGTAGATGAGTTTTTCTTCATCAGATTTGGAGAAATGTAGCATTGCATCACTTGTTCACCCGTGTGATGTACTCATTCTTACTGTTCATTCCCGCTTGAAGGCAAACAAGCCGTCAGATCAGATTTGCGGTTGCATCTGATGTCTTGTTGTGTTTGGCTCAGCTCTAATGCTTCTTCATTAGTGTGTTTTTAAAGGCGACAGCAGCGTGTGAAGACTTTCATACACTTCACTCAACGTTCATTAAAGCTTTTAGTGCAGCCTCGTATTTTCCATTTGCAGCAGTTATCTAAGGCAGTCACAGACTCGCTTGCCATTTCTCCTTTTATGCGTTTTAGTAAATTATAACTTTTGGCTCTGTGTGGATGCTTTCTATAAAACATTTTTTGAAAGGTGATCAAAACTGGCAGTAACAACATCATGTTGTGATTGCTATTTTAAATAAACACTGTTCTTTTGAACTTTACGTTCATCAAAGAATCATGAAAACAAAATTGATCACTTTTTCCACAAAAAATATGAAGCAGCACAACTGTTTTCAACATTGATAATAATCAGAAATGTTCTTTGAGCAGCAAATCAGCAGTCTTCAGTGTCACCAAGGCAGCATTTATTTGATTAAAATACAGTAAAATTGTGAAATATTATTACAATTCAAAATAGCCATTTTCTATTTGAATACTTGTTAAACTGTAATTTATTCCTGTGAAAATAGTGCTGAATATTCAACTTTGATCACAGAAATAAATTACAGTTTAACAAGTATTCAAATAGAAAATGGCTATTTTGAATTGTAATAATATTTCACAATTTTACTGTATTTTAATCAAATAAATGCTGCCTTGGTGAACAGAAGAGATTTCCTGTGTACTGTGTATATTTATTATGTGTGTATGTATGTGTATATATGTCAAGTCAAGTCAAGTCATCTTTATTTATATAGCGCTTTTACAATACAGATTGTGTCAAAGCACTTAACAGTATCAAATTGGAGGATAGAGTGTCAGTAATGTATAATGATAAGATTAAACACTCAATTTTCAATTTTCAGTTAAAGGCATTTCATTATTGAATTCAGAGATGTCATTGTCTAGCTCAGTGTGACCCTGGACCACAAAACCATAAGTGTCTATTTTTCGAAATTGACATTTATACATTATCTGAAAGCTGAATAAATAATCTTCCCATTGATGTATGGTTTGTTATGATAGGACGATATTTGGCTGAGATACAACTATTTGAAAATCTGGAATCTGAGGGTGCAAAAAAATCAAAATATTGAGAAAATCGCCTTTAAAGTTGTCCAAATTAAGTTCTTAGCAAAGCATATTCCTAATCAAAAATGAAGTTTTAATATATTTACGGTAAGAAATTTACAAAATATCTTCATGGAACATGATCTTTAGTTAATATACTAATGATTTTTGGCATAAAAGAAAAATGGATAATTTTGACCCATACAATCTATTGTTGGTTATTGCTACAAATATACCCCAGCGACTTAAGACTGGTTTTGTGGTCCAGGGTCACATATACATATACATATACATACATGCATGCATGCATACATACATACATACATACATACATATATATATATTAAGGTAAAATATGTTAGATTTATATGTAAAATATTAATATTTATATATAATATAAATTGTTTACATACAAAGACATGCAATACACAAATATTTTTAAAAAATATATAAAAATGTGTATTTATATATACATAATAAATATACACAGTACACACATATAGTATGTAAACACTTTTATTTTGAATCGATTAATCGTGACTAATTGTTTTGCAGCCCTACTTCTTTCAAAAACATAAAAAAATCTTAGCGATCCTTCTTCAGATCAGTAGTTTATAAAACCCTCAAGCCTTATAAAAGTGAGTCAAGAATGCAATCACCCAGACAGCGAAAGGAGTGCTAGAAAATGTCTTCATAACTCTCATATTCAAGTTTGTTCTGCAGTTTCTTAAGTCAACTTTACAGTCGCTTCTGCTCTGCTTTTGATCAGCTGCAATCACTCTGACAGCTACAAGAGAAAGTTCGAAACATACTTTTTAAAACCGCAGGAGAACTTGTATGAACCGAGGACGTTTAATCTCTTGTGTTTGTGGCCGGTATCATTTTCTTAGTCTAGAAAAGCAGATTGCTGTCACCTCCCACTCGTTGCTCGGTGTTTTTGCTTCATGTAATGTGAATGGATGACACGAGTGTGTTAAATCAGGACACTAAAGCCTTGTTTTCTTCTCGCAGAGCATGTGTGCTCCATCATCGCCTCCATGCTGAGGAACCTCAAAGGGCAGCAGAGAAGTCGTCTCCTCAGCAAGTTCACAGAGAACGACTGCGAGAAGGTAAAAATAAGACAGCTGACGGTACGGCTTTATTATCTTCTGCTTCTAAAAATGGCAGAGTGACGACAAAAGAGCGCTTTAGGAGAGTTCGCTGGCAGATGGGTTTAATGCTGCCATAAAGATAATATAGACTGTTTCTAGCGTTTAGTCAGAACACGCTGTGCTACTTTCAAGAAATGTTGTGCTTTAAAACTTTAGTAATTTTAACTTTAAACTTGTATCACTATCATCTTTCGCTTTCTTTTTTATTCATTGATACTTTTGTTATTTGCTTTTCAATAGTATGTTTGGTTTTTGTTGGATGCGTTTCATTTATTTATGATTTATTTGTTTATTAATTCTTTTAATTGTTTGAGACCTACATTTGTTCTTTGTTTCATTCGTTGTTTGGCTTTTTTATTTCGTTATTTTCGATAGTTTTTTTGTCGGTTCTTTCTTTTATTTGTTCATTTGTTTTCTGCTCATACTTTTATTCATCATATCATCCTATAGTCTTTTTCTTTTCTTTTTTTGGTTAGTTCACCCATTTCATTTATTCTTCTCTATTCTTTCATTGAGTGTTCTTTTATTTCCTTCAGTTTTGTTTTGCTTTTGTGCACTCTTTCAATTTTTGTATTTGTGTTCTTTATTTCCTGCTGTTTGGTTTGCTGGTTTTTGTTTTCTCTAGTTCTTCTTTTGTTCATTTGATTGTTTATTAGTTTATTTCTTCATTTTTTTCAGTTTGTTGCTTTTTGGTTGTTCTTTTGTTCTTTATTTCCTGCCGTTTTGTTTCGCTTCCTCTTGTTGGTTCTTTTGTTGTTCTCTATTTCCTTTTTGCTTTGTTGGTTTCTTTTTGTTCTTCTCTTTTTTTCATTTCTTTCTCTTTTTTGTTTATTCTTTCATTTGTTCTCCTTTATTTCCTTCCATTTAGTTTTATTGTCTTGTTGTTTTATTTGCTCTTGCCTGTTGGTTTTTGTTCTCTCGTTTTGGCTCTTTCCTTTCTTCTTGCTTGTTTTCTTGGCTTTCTTTCTTTCTTTCTCTCTCTCTCGTTGTGTCATTCAGTCATGCATCAGTATAATAATGTTTCATGCCGGTGTTGTTTGGACCGTCTCAGCGGCGGTCGTGCCGTTTTCTCCTGTGTCCTGTGTTATACGTCTCCTTTAGTCTCTGTCGGGGGTCTCCATACATCACCTGGACGGACACGTGTGCTGTTATCGCTCAGCAGTCACTACTCTTAAAATAACCCTCACAGTCCTGCCGGGGCCTGTTTCATCACTCTGACAGCAGCAGTGCATTATTGGTAGTTTCTGGAGCTAAAAGATTTCGGCCATATGGGCGTCATGCCTCACTTCTGTTCGTCTTCAGATTGTCACAGGAATTGCTGGAAAGGGGATGACGAATGCTTCTGCTTGTCTTTAAATAACACAGCCGCCATTCGTCTTGTTTGCCGCAGTTAAATATGAAAATCATTCACATAATGCAAATTCGGGTCCTAAAGCACATCTCTGGAGTGTTTGGGTGCATTTGTAACACGCTCACCCTCGTTCGCTCTCTTCTGCAGGTTGACAGACTCATGGAGCTGCATTTTAAGTACCTGGAAGCCGTTCAGCTCGCAGACAAGAGGATCGAAGGAGAGAAGCACGTAAGATTCACACACACACACACACACACACACACACGTTCACGCTTGATTGGCAGTATCTCCTCGGCGAGGGCAGATCTGTGTGTGAAGATAAGAGCAGACCTACCAGACTCAAACGTCACTGTGGGATCTGTGGGTCGGACACTCGACACGCTTCCCGGACGCTCTGCTCGCCTTGAAAACTGAACGCTGTTTAACTTTTACACTGAGCGCTGATTCGCACACACTTTCTCATCTGGAGTGTAGTCCAAACTCAACCAACACCCAAACAAAAAACGCTGGGTTGGTCTTGCTTCGTTTAAAATGTTACATCTCAAACAGCTCGTGTTGGCATTAAAACACTGATTCAAATACTTCAGATATGTTCTCACTACTCAAAAAGGTGAAAACCAGCATGGTCTTGTGGATCCTGGACAACTGTAGTGTTATGTTATATTACTAATTATTTTTCTTAATCTTAATAATAATCTTAATAATAGTAATTGTAATTAAATAATAAGCAGATTTATATTATAAATATATATATATATATATATATATATATATATAAGTAAAAATAAAATGAGGTATGATTTTTTTTTTTTATTCTGCTTATTAATCTTGACATGCTTTTAAATGTGAATTCATTTGAAACTTCACATTTAAGCCAAAGTTTATTCAAAAACACTGAAAAAAACGCATTGTAAATGCAAAAAGTTTGCATTATTTCAAGTATGATGGTATTCCTAATATTATTGCATATTACATTTTAAAAATAATGTATTATTTGCATTTTTTATTAGCATTGTGAATAGAAACATTTACCCAATTCCAAAAATGATAATATTGTTTAAAATAATAATAATAATTGATGTTGCTAAATATTAATTTTAAAATGATCCATTATCATTTATTAACATTGTGAATGTCAACGTTTGCATTATTCCAAGTATAATAATACTGCATATTTTACAATAATCTATTGTTGTTGCTACTACTATTATTATTATTATTAATACATTAGTATCGTTGTTATTGCATGCTAATTAAAAATCTTATTATTGTTGATGATATTGCATAAAAATTTTAAATCTATTATTATTAATACATTAGTATTGTTGTTGCATATTAATTACAAAAAATCTATTATTATCATTGATAGTATTGTATACTTTTAAAATAATCTATTATTATTATTATTATTGCCGTTGTTGTTTTTATTAAAAAGGATAATGTTAGTAATACATTTTTATAAAGTTTTGTGACTCGGTTTGTTAATGGAGAATGTAATTGGCGTGCGCTCACAGGTGTGTGTTTAAAGGCTTTTTACCGTCGCCCTTAGCGTGTCTCATCCAATCAGGTTTTAGAGCCGTAATTCTGGTTATGTAAGTTGTGGGGTCTCAGCCAGCGATAATTAACGTAGAGATGATTAAAGGCAGATGCTAATTGATGATAATTGTCAGGTTGGGTGTTTATTCCACATTGTGTAACTGTATTTCATTAGCCAACATCCCTAAAGAGTGTGTGGAGGGTGTGTGTTGTGTTTGTAGGGTAGACTGTGCTTCGTGTGTGATTATACTGTGTGTGTGTGTGTGTGTGTGTGTGTGTGTATGTATGCTGGGGGATATTGGCGTGTGTATGTTGAGGATGTGATCTGGGCACTGATGTGGACTCCTGCCGCTTGTCTCATCCATCCTAATGTGTGTGTGTGTGTGTGTGTGTGTTCAAGATGGATTTCAGGGTTGTTTCAGCTTGGGCTGGGCGAGTCATGTAATGTAGTTTTGATCCTTCTAAACATATTTGATATACAATACTGTTCAGAAGTTTGGAGTCAGTACAGCGATTCAGTACTCTGCCTCTTCTGTCTCACCAAGGCTGCATTTATTTGATCAAAAATACAGTAAAATTTTGAAATATTACAATTTAAAATAACCGTTTTCTATGTGAATATATTGTAAAATATAATCTATTGTTGTGATGCAAAGCAGAATTTTCAGCATCATTACTCCAGTCTTCAGTGTCACATGATTCTTCAGAAATCATTCTGATATGCTGATTTGCTGCTCACGAAATATTTCTGATTATTATCAATGTTGAAAACAGTCGTGCTGCTGAATATTTTTGTTGAAACCGTGATACATTTATTACAGATTATTTCATAAATAGTTTAAAAAACGGCATTTGTTTGAAATATAATTTTTAAACATTATAAATGTCTTTACTATCAGTTTTGGTCAATTTAATATGCACCATTGCTGAATGAAATATAACCACAATTGATTGATTATCAATTGATTATACCATTGATTATATCACAAATGTGATCAGGACCCCGATACGAATCTACCTGATAAATCGTACTTTAATCATGATCACGATTGCTGCTTCTTCCAATTATAGCATAATCATCTGTGATATTTACCCGCCATTTCTGTTATATTGCATTGGTAACAAGCCTTCATGGTTGTGGTTGCCAGATTTTAAGAGCCTGAATCCCCCAATCACAGCTTTTTTGTAAATCAATACATTTTATGAACGGTGGCTTACTTAATCTTCCTAACCTGGCAACCATAGATAACTATTTATTTATTTTAATTATTATCTTTTTAATTGGGCTACTTAACACTGTTGCCGCGGGTTGTTTTTCATATCCACGGGTTTAAGCGACCCCAATAATGTGATATTTAGCCCCTAAAATGCAAATTTTACCAGGGGAACTCAGACAAAAAATATGACCCCCTCGAAACGCGATTGGGCTTGTTTTAGGTGGGTTTTATAGTGAAAACCTGGCAACCCTGATTTGCAGAGATGTTTTAATGGTATCAACAGTTCAAACTCGATTCAATTAATTCGATTCAGTTCTCTAATTCAAAGATTCACTTGCATCATCACTAGGGGTGTAACGGTACACGTATTCGTACCGAACCATTTAGGTACCGGCCGTGAAAACAGCGTGGAAATAAAATGTCATGTAGCTTTTCATTTACCTCAGCAGGTCATCAGTGTCCACAGCTCGTCAGTTCACTAGAGAAATTAAGTCTAGAGAGGAGCATTTCGCGAAATATTACACCATATACTCATTATATTTTACTAAACCTGTTAGTCTTAATTATTTAATGTATGTTTAAATGAATCTGTTGTGAAACTTGCTATGACAGCCAGTGTGTAATTGAATATTTTTTAACAAATAGCCTAGAAATTGTATTATTTGTAAGTTAATTTAAAAACTGAATTATGTGCAATTTACATGTTTGCATACATTTTTTTTTTTTTTTTTAAGTTGAGTGTTGATCATCTATTTAAAAATAAATAGTAATTAAATTTAAGTCTGGGTTAAGTTGTTAGGCCTAGTTGTAACCTTATAATGTAAAAGGGCTCCCTATAGTTTTAAGCATAAGCTGAGGTAGATTTTGATCACTACGAAAATTTAAACTATAACTGAATGTTTAAAGAAAGTGCAACTTGTTCAGTAAACCACTGTTTATTAAAAAAAAAAGTATAGTTTTCCCCCCTGCTGTACCGAAATCATACCGAACCATGATGTTAAAACCGAGGTATGTACCGAACCGTCATATTTATGTACTGTTACACCCCTAATCATCACTCAAACAAAGTCGTTTGTTACTTAATTTTACATGACCAGTAAAACCACGGAGTAGTTTGTGAATGTTCAATATGCCGCTCAGCTCTTGTTTCAGGTCTTTGTGCAGGTGTGTCGATTTAAAACCATCTCCTGTGTGTGTGTGTGTGTGTGTGTGTGTGTGTGTGTTTCCCATCCACCTTATCTGACTTTCTGCTCTGCGTCTTCTTCAGAGGCCTATAAATCGTCTCTCAGAAGCGGTGACAGGAATATGACTGTGGAAATGTCTGCTCTTGTTTCGCGCCCGTCGACTGAACAGCAGCACTCCCCGCAGATGGAACAGTGTTCGCGGCTTTCTCTGAGCGCTATAAAAGTATATCACCCATAGCAGAGCCCTTGTTTAAAAACGCCTCGGAGTGCTGTCAGCGCTGCGCTCATGTGAACCCGTCTCGCCTCCTTTTACTGCCTAATGACAGCTACAAATTCTCTCCGAATTGCATTTCCTAAACACAGACCCCCATAAACCCCCTCCGCGTTCGGTCTGCTCGTCTCCTGCTCTTCTCGTTTTGCCGCAGCGCCCCACACTCGTGCACACGCACAAGGCTCTTTGGGAAATCTCGAAAGGATCCGCGGAGGAAGCGCTGGCAGGGTGTGCTCGGATTAATTTAGTCTCGGCGTGTCCCGTGAGACTCAATCACAGGTCCCGGCGCTGCTTTGTTCTGCCTGTCATATTAACACCTGTGCCAGCCTGCAGTTCTCCAACAGGAAGTGACTAAAAATCGCTCTGTTTCCCGGAGGTGAAGCCGCTTGTTATTTGCACTCGTGTAATTGACTTGCCGAAGGCTGTACCTCTGTAACGAGACTTGAATAACGCCTGCGAAAGATCGAAACACTCTGTTCTGACAGCGTGATGATGATTAACATTTTTTTTACACACTCTTTACATCAGCCTTAAGTAGGAACTGAACTTCCTTAAATTAACATAAGTATTTACTTTCTTAATGTGTTACTTGTCCTATTTTGCGTAATTCAATGAGCACAGTGTTAATGTAATGCACTTAATATATAAATATATTTTATATTCATATACATTTAATATAAATGTATAGCTATTTTTTTAAAACATTTAAAATATTTAAATTAAATATAATGTATATATGTATGTGTGTGTGTGTGTGTGTGTGTGTGTGTGTGTGTGTGTGTGTGTATACGTGTATACATGAAATGCCTTTAACTGAAAATTGAGTGTTTAATCTTGTCATTTCACGTTATTGACACTATTTTCCTATTTTGATATTGTAAAGTTGCTTTGACACAATCTGTATTGTTAAAAGCGCTATATAAATAAAAGTGACTTGACTTGACTATACGTATATATGAACATATATTAATGCATATGTATTTAATATGAATATAGCCTATTTACAATAACATTTAATTATTTTATATATATACACTTGACAAATAAGTTGATTTAAATGAAACATTAACATATTTCTGGTCTTAATTTGCTTGATTCATTAGTCCATATTATTTTAAAGAAAAGAACGTTTGTCTTTTTAATCTTTTATCAAAATTGATTAATAATTAACTTTTGCGGCCTCTTAAGCAACTTTTCTTCTCCTCGCATCAGCAAGGTCACACAGACTCTGTTGGTTAATGCTAATCAATAGTCAAATAGCTATTTAATCACAGTTCTAGGCTGCTGTTATAGGGAATTTTATGAAACCTTCATAAAACACAATACTGTTAATTTAATACAATTTTACATTTATGCATTTGGCAGATGCTTTATCCAAAGCGACTTGTATTGCATTCAATGCATACATTTTAAAAGCTCATGCATCCCTGAGAAGTGAACCCATGACCCATATTATTACTAGCGGCATGCTCTACTTTTTGAGCTACAGGAATGAATGATTTGAAAAGGAAAGGCCACTATTGAGACTCTCTGCAAGGTGAACTTGACCTTCATTCTGCTCAGAAATTTCACTTTTCCCAATGCAAACCATTTTTAATGGATAAAATCACATGCTGTCCACAGGAGTTGCATTGAAATGATTTGACCTGTTCTGGTTTTTTGGACAACATCTGAATGGTTTTGGCACAATCCAAGCGTGGTTCTCTCAGAAAGCCTCTCGCCGTGATCAGAGCCGCGTTCTGTGTGTCTTCAGCAGCCCATGACGGCCAGCTCTCGCCAGCCTGCTGTTCCTGCGGCGTTCCCTTTGTGTTCACAAGCCTTTCTTGCTCGTGCACACTCACACACGCCTGCGCTTGCCAGCGTTTTATGCTCGAAAAGATTTAAATCCCCTGGAGAGAGGCCAGTGTCAATCGCCGCAATTATGGCACTCAACAAATGCCAAACGTCTTTGTCCCTTTAGATTCGGCTGCAGGTGCTGAAAAGCTGAAGAGTGTGGAAAAAAAAATCACCTTTTTGAAGTGATCTGAGATCATTATCCAGAGCCTTTTGAACATGCATGGTGCTGCGTATCAATCACTGCATGTGGTTTTCTTACTAATCAATATGCATGTATTAGGTTGGCTTGAGAAAGACAACCTACTGATCTACTATTGAAGCTGCTGCTTCTGAGTCTTAAATTTTAAAATGTGTCTCCTCCTAGAACTCAGGTCAGACTGTGTCTTTTTTGCTGTATCTTTTCTAACTGATCAGACCTGCGATTTTCATTAAACGGACGATCAAACTATGAAAATGTACATAGACTTTCATTGAGGGGGTCAAAACTTTTTGTACAATAAGACTTTTGCAAAGACTTGTAGAGTGTTTACGCTGTCTATCACCAGCAAAGCTTAAAGTGCCCCTATTATGGGTAATGAAAGGTTCATATTTTGGTTTTGGGAGTCCCCAACAACAGGTTGATATGCATGCAAGGTCAAAAAACACTTTCATTGTCTTATAATATGCATTTATTTTTACCTTACTTGCTCAACGATTCCAAACCCCTCCTTTGTGTGACACTAATCTGCGGTGATTGGTCTCATTTTCATTTCATCAGGCCTGTAATGCTTGATAAAGCAGCATTTGTGAGCACAGTGCTGCTTAGTATACAGCTGTTACTGGGGAAACAGCTATTTTACCGCTCTAAAAGAATGAATTAGCATTTTCATTCAGACCGACTTGAAAAGACCAATATGCTAATGTTTCATGTTGACGTCAACATGAAATGGCTTGTGATTCATTTTAAAAATGACTCGTTTCAATGATTCAGAGTCGACTCTTTCTTTTGAGAGACAATAACTTTATACACGGTGCACTTTCAGATTTAATACTTTGCAGGATGTTTTCATTCACTTAGAGCTGTGTTACTGCATGAAAGGTAATTTTCAAAAATCCATAATAGGGGCACTTTAATTACTGTCCTAGGACAACATGCTAATTCATGGTAGCAGCATGCAATATAATGCTAACATGTTAAAACATGCTAAAAATGTTAAAACACGTTAGTAACATTCAAATCATGTTAACAGCATGCTAGCAACATGTTAATCATGCCAAAAACAAGCTAGCAACATGCTAATCATGATAGAAACATGTTAACAATGTACTAATAATGCTAACAACAGTAATTGTTAGAAACATGCTAATCATGTTAAAAAAACACTAGCAGCATGCTTATGATAGGAATATGCTAACAACATACTAATCATGCTAACAACATGGTAATTGTGCTAGAAACATGTAATTATGTTAGAAGCATTCTAGCAACATGATGATCGTGCTAGAAACATGTTAGCAACATGCTAATCATGATGGAAACATGCTAACAAACGTGTGTTAGAAACATACTAGTAACATGTTAATTATGCTAAAACATCCTAGCAACATGCTAATCATAAAATAAACATGCTAACAATGTGCTAATCATACTAACAACAGTGATTGTGCTAGCAACATTTTAGAAATATGTTGACAGCATTCTAATCATGTTAACAACACTGTAATTGTGGTAGAAACAAGTTAGCATCATGCTAATAATGCTAAGAACATGCTACCAACATGTTAATCATGTTAGAAACATGCTAGCAACATGCTAATCATGTTAACACAGTGCTGTCATAATCTATGTAAACTTTCAAACATCAAGCTTTTAAAGCTGCTTCAGACTTTGAGGCTAGGCTTTATCAAGCCAACCTTAAAATTTGATAACTAATTTTGCTAGTCTAGTTTGTTATTAAATGTCTAATGGTCATTTATACATTTCAGGATATGGTTCGTCGTGGAGAGATAATCGACGATGCCATGGACGATGAGTTTTATCTGCGGCGGTTGGACGCCGGACTCTTCGTCCTTCAGCTCCTCTGTTATATCATGGTGGAGATCTGTAACGCTGGCGTTCCTCAGGTACGCTACCATCGTTTCATGTGTGATTAAAGCTGAATGTTTTTAATTCTGCGTGCTGAAATGTGTTTTCTCTTCCAGTTACAGCAGAGAATCCATCAGATCCTCAACCTCAGGGGTGGATCCGTCAAAATAGTCCGTCATATAATGAGAGGTAAGATTACAAATGATTTCAAAAGCTCATGTCAACATATAAAGCCAAAATATGCTTTGCATACATAAAATGAAGTCTATTTTTATGACCCTTAGGATTTTTGTGCACAGTGACATTATTTTCATAACAGTTAAATGACCCAAATTTGTTACTGCAATGCATCAGCTTATTTTATCATTAGTGTTTTTCATTATTCTCACCGGTTATTCTCATTAAATTCTGATTATTGTACTAATACGTTAAAAATATTGTAATACATTTCTTAATATTTTATTTTTTACATAAATATAATGTAATTTTTTTATTTTAATTTAAGTATGGCATTAAGAATGAAAATATTGTGGCATTACAATAATGAGCTATTGTGAGGTAATTGTTGAATTGTCATGAAAATATATACGCGTGTGTGTATGTATGTATGTGTGTATGTATGTATGTATGTATGTATGTATATATATATATATATATATATATATATATATATATATATATATATATATATAATATGCTCAATTTTCATATCGTCCTATCATCAGCCTGTGAGATTGCCGATACACGATATTATTGTGCTAATTTATTTATTTATTTATTTATTTACATAGTTTCATTGCCGGAAAGTGAACCAACTCCAGTGTAAGGCTAAAAGCAGCCTAATGTTTCTAATATGAATGTATTTAACATGATAACAAATTAATAGAAAAATCGTAATTTACTAATTATAATGCTTACATTTCCTCAGTTATTCAAAAAGCAGCTACAGAAAACAAGCAAAGAACATTACATTACCAAAGAACATCATCACAAGCTCGGCCTAGCACGAGTTTATGCACTTTAAAAACACTCCCGTTATAATCAGTGAATCTACACTGTATGATGAATAAATCTCTTATACTTACATCGCACATACATCTGCTCTTTGTTGTTTATGATGAGAGAACTCGCGAGTCAGAATTCCAGCGATGGCTCATCTGAACGCCTCTGATTGGCCATTGCATTCATAAACTCAGCATAATTGTGTGATTGGTTATAATAATGCGCAACACTGTAAAAACGCAGAAAAATAAATATAATGTGACAAATAAGCCCTAATATTAATTAGATAGTATTACTAGCCTGATAATAATAATAATCATCATCTTGCTATCATCAAAGGCATCATCCACAGGCGATATCTCTGACTATCTTATATTATATACAACCCTATATTTATATTTAAATTCTGTTAAATTATATATATATATATATATATATATATATATATATATATATATATATATATATATATATATACAGTATATAACTAATATCTAAATTGAATCAAACCAGTGTTATTTACAATGATTTTATTAGTTTTAATATTTTAATCATTTTTCTCTCTATTTTTTCTATTATTTTATTATATTTTATTGTACTATTATTTATTGAAGTATTTTTATATGATTCATTATAATGTTTATTATTCTATATTTATTTATTATAATATAAAATTTGATTTATTTTTCTACTATGTCACTTTTAGTCTTTTTTATTTAAGTAAATCATTCTCATTCATTTTTTTTTTTTTTCAGTTTTAGTAATTTAAGTACATTAAGTTAAACTAAATTAAACGAGAAATGTTGCCTTGGCAACTAGCTGAAATAAAAAGACTTTTATATTTTATTTTTAGTTTGGTTAACATCTGTATTATTTCAAGTAATGTTTATAATGGTTTTAGTTTGTTTTAGTTAACTGTAATAATGCCGTTAATCTCAAAATGGCTGATTTACTGAGTGTTATATTGGTCTGTCAGAACTTCTGAAACTTTAGCACTTTAATCTGCATGTTTGTAGACGTTGAGGAGTTCACTAGCAGTTTTCTCTGTAGTTCAGTCTCAGGCTAAAGCGTATGAAGCAGCACTTCTCATCAGTTATCAGGTGGATGGTGTTTAGCCATTCATGAAAACATGTCCGCAGGCCATCAGTACACACACCGCAGCGCTGAAGCAGATTCCCTGTTGCTAAAGCTAAAGGTTTGCTGTGCGCTGCAGCGTATTTCCCTCTTTATTTCCTCCCGCCCCTCCATCCTTTCTCTCTCTTGAGCGATATGAGGTGTTCGGCTTCGCCCACTCTTCAGCCCAGAGCACCTTGATTAAGTCTTGACAGCTTTCTATTTCTCTCTCTCTTTTGTGCTGACTTTCCTTCTTTTTTTCTCCACTGCTACTCTTTTATACTTCACCCAGTATTTCTCTTGGGAAGAACCCGACTCTCTTGATTTTATTTTTCTGAAAGTTTAGTGAAAATGTTTACTTGTGTAAAAAAAAAAAAAATGTGTGTAAAAAATTAAATATAGAGCAAATATACATTTTAATTTTAATGATGTTTTATAAATAATTTACACATTGTATATAAATTTTATATTAACATTTAACATTAAATTTATAAATATTGTGTGTAAATTATTTCATTTATAAAAAAATATGTATATATACGTTCATACATAACACTGAATATTACTTACAAAAATGTTCTGCATAATATTCACAAAATTAGAAAGAAAAAACATATTGAAAAACATTATTATTATTATGAAACATGTATCCACATACATTTATTATATACATTTCAAATATTTAAGTGTGTGTGTGTGTGTATATATATATATATATATATATATATATATATATATATATATATATATATATATATATATATATATATATATAATATGTATGTATGTGTTGACATCCCATAGGTGTAATGGTTTTATACTGTACTTACTGTTTGTGCTATTGCTACACCAACCCTACACCTAAACCTACCCCTTACAGGAGACTGTGCATTTCAACTTTCCCCAAAAAAACCTCACTCTGTATGATTTATAAGCGTTTTGAAAAGTGGGGACATGGGTCAGTGTCCTGAAAAGTCACCTTCTCCTTGTAATACCTGTCATACCTTTGTCATTATACAAATCTATGTCCTGACTTTTCACAAAAACGCGCGCGCACACACACACACACACACACATACACACACAACTAATAAACCATTTAGGCCTATAGTAACAATTTCTGATTGGCTTGCTTGTTGTGTCTTCTGTTTAAGCTAGCTTTCTTTCCCAAGTCTCTTAATGGAAAGCACAACCCCTTTCTTTCTGCTCTTGTTAAATTCTGCTCTTCCTCATTATTAATGATTCATCGGGGGAGGACGTTCCCACCTGAACTCTGCTGTAGCTGGAGACAGAGATGAAAACGGCGGGCTGTAATGGTTCAGACAGCACTCTCGCTTCTCATTTTGAGAGGCAGTCGAGAGTGTTCAAAGACGTAAGCATTGCTCTTTAGAAAGTGCTATTAATGTGAGCTAATGGCGTCTGGGATACAAGTGCTACATGTGAGCCATTTAACTTATTTTCATCCCTTTCAGACTGTCCATTCACCACAGATTCTTGAAAATGTTCGAATTTTACATGCAACTTAATTAAATTCAAACATACTAGAATTGGAAATGAATAATATTTTTGTGATGTTTGTCATATTTGGGCGTGTTGTGACTGATTAATCGTCTGATCGTGGTTTTTAGATCTAATCACAATAATTTTACAATTGTTCCATACAAATGTGGCAAATTTAAGTGCTGAAAGCAATACCACCAACTGCACAATATTGTAATTATATTTATAAAATTATATTCAGGGTTTCCTCGGGGTCTTAAAAAGTCTTAAATTTAGTTGTATCAAATTTAAGGCCTTAAAAAGTCTTAAATTGTACAAGAAAGTCTTAATTATGATTTCAAGAGGTCTTAAATTTGGAGACAGAAAGACCAGAATTGCGATATGGCTGAATGTGACGATTAAACTTCAAAAGGCTATGATTTCATGAAATAAACATGAGCGCTGCATGTTCAAAGTCTGGTGCTGCGCTGCTTTGTGTACTGCCTTTACCGGGAAACCGTTATAAATATTTCTGCCAAACGTGACACCTGCTGGCAGAGAATGAATCAGTTAACACAGGTTAAACTAGTGCGTGTATGAGTGCCGCCTTTCACTACACGATTCAGTCTATATAGCCTATATTCATATAATTTCATATAGTTAATATCACACGAAGAATGACGTTTTTTTTCTCCAAAAGTAAGCATGATTACAAATGTGACATTGATTTTATGCAACCGTTCAATAAACAAGTTAATATTAAGAGATTTGCGTTTTAGACACCATATTTCCTGCTGTTGCTCTATTTCGCCAACAAAAATAATTCCAAACACAGCCATGGCACTGTTTTGCATCTCTGAGCAACATGCGGTGTTTAGTTCCTGAATGAATCAACCCTTTAAATGATTCGGTTCAGTCGCAATATTTAATAACACTGACTTGCTGCCACCTGCTGGCGGTTTTAATTTCACATTTAAAGTATCTTAATTTTTTAAAAATAATTTCAAACATCAGTTTTCAACGTTTTATGTTTCAAATATCAAAACATTTATGCATTTGTAACTGCAGGTTAGCATTCCGTGTCCCTCTGAGCTGCATTAAACAGTATGTAAATACATCTAAATGCCACTTCAGATTCATTGCAAAGATAAATTTTGTTGATACTGATTTAATTTGCTTGGTAACAGCCCAAATGCAAGAATTTGACTCAAAAGATGATGCACACTTTTAGAAAAAAAACAGCTTAAAGGTAAAAATGCCCATAAAACTTATTTTCAAAAGATGAATTTCTATCATTGCTGTGAACTGACCACACAGAATATGAAGAATAAAAAATGTCTTCCAACATTTTGGACTATATAACGGAATGACCATATAAAGTTTTTTTTTCTTTTTTTTTTTTTCTTTCAGATTGTAAAATTATTGATATGTCTGTTGCTGTTTGTTTGAATGGATGTTATTTTGTTAATCTAAAGACAATAAAAATTTGTTGTAACACACTCAGCAAAATATCGTCTAATTATCTTTATCGATAAAATCCCAGAAAATATTGATATAATTTTTTGTCAATATCGCACACCCCTAATTCATGTTATTTAATTTATATAATAAGTTATTGATAATTGTTTAAATCAATATAATAATTAATAATTTTGACTTAAAAATGGTTTAAAGGCTGAAATGTAAAGTTGATCATTTTATAAAACCTTTTGTTTTTGTGAAAACTTGTATCTGAATTGCAAATTATGCTTTTTACAGTTTAATATGGTACTATAGACATTGCCCTACCCCGCTAATACGGTATTAATTTTATTTGTGCAGGTCTTAAAAAAGGTCTTAAAAAGTCTTAAATTTGAGCTTAAAAATCCTGCAGAAACCCTGTATATTATACCTAATTATATTATAAATTATTTATATTATTTTTATAAATTGTGTTATAAATAATTTTCATAGCAGTGAATCATACTGGTTTATTTTATTATCTTTTTTATTATTATATTACAATTCCAAGTAAAAAATAACTTCTAAACAAAATTAAATCATCATGTGCAATTATTATTATTGTCAGCACAAAATTCATGATCATTATATTATATTTATTAATTATATTATAAATGTTACATTATTTTATATTTTATTATATTTCTATATGTGATGAAGTAAAAAAACAAACACAACTTATCAGACCAAGTAACACCATCAAAACAAAATTAAATTGGTAATCGCAATTATTTGTGACAACTAATTGTCATCATAAAATTCATGATCGTATGATTTATTAAAATATATGATATATTATTATATAAATTGTATTTTCACAGCATTAAAGCAGTTATTTTTCTGAAAATTAATCGTAAGAACAAAATTCATGATATTATAGTATAAATATAATATTATAACACAAATGTAAACAAAGGTGTATGTTTGTAGAGTATTTTACAACAGCTTCGAACTTGGCTCAACCAATCAGAATCAAGGACCGGAACTATCCATTTTATAATACATTTATTAAGTTATATTATACATAGTAATGTAAATATTAATTTTCACTGCATTATGGCAAATCATAGTAATCTATATTATATTATATTATCTTATATATGATTTAAAAAAGAAAACAAATGCATTTAAGCTTACACTAAGTAACATGAACAAAACGGAATTAAATTGTTAATCGCAATATTTTTTTGTATGACAATTAAACGTCTAATTTCTATCTGATTAGGAAGCTCAATCTATGCCAATTTTAAAAAATACTATGTAGTTTTCCATCTTTACTAATGCAATCATTTTGATATTCTTCAGAACCTACTGAAAGTCTTAGTTGTGATTTGGCAGCTTTTATCGCGTCGCTCACACTAGTGGTCAAAGACTGGCCGTTCCTGCGGCGTGTGGAGGGGTGGCTCTCAGCTGCTGGAAGAGTGTGAAAGCGTCTCTGGGCAGCTGGTGTGGGCCGGATCTGTGCCCCCGCCGGGCCGCTGCAACCGGGTGAGAAATTGAAATTTTCACCTGGCCTCTGTAGCAGCTGCGGTCGTGTCAGACGGGCGAGTGTGTGCCAGGCCCTTGCAAATGTGCTTAGGTGGTATTAAATGCAATCACGGGAAAATGAAAACAAATGTTACAGGAGGAATTAGACAGGTTGCGTTTGCTCTGCGGTTTAACTGTCATCGTGCTTTGTTTGCTGGATTGGCTGATGGAAATGTTTCAGTGCACCGTAGGAAAACACTGTGATTGTTTTGGGTTGGACAGATGCCTAAAAAGTGTTCATTAAACTTTGTCTGTCTGGCGTTTGCATCTTTGTCTTTCTATCTATCTACTGTTCTATCTGTCTGTTATTCTGTCTATATGCCTGGTGTTCTACCTTTGTCATTCTGTCTGTCTGTTGTTCCGTCTGTGTCTATCTATCCATCCATCTGTCTATCATTCTATCTGTCACCGTTCTGTTTGTCATTCTGTCTCTCGTTCTATATGTCTGTCTGCCGTTCCATCTGGGTCTATCTATCCATCCATCCATATCATCTATCTGTCTCTGTCTGTCATTCTGTCTCTCTGTCTGTTGTTTTATCTGTCTGTCATTCTATCGCTCTGTTGAATGTTGCCAGTAAGATACTGTAATTAAGATTTACAGTTGCAAACTGTACTGTTTTACAGTAAATTACAATTCATCAGTATACTGTAATTCATTCATTTTAATATAGATTTAATTAGATTTTATAATTTTTATATAGAATTCATTTTATTTTTACTCTACATAGGTACTACTGGCATTCAATTAAAACAGACACAATAATTACAAAATAACACATTCTTTATTTAAAACATTGCATGTACAACACTTAAAATACAGTCTTCCAACTCTGGAACAGTGCATCTTCACCATTTCTCCTGTCTTAGGACGTTTTGAAGTGCATTTTGTTGAATCCTCTGGATTCATCCTCACAAAGAATCTTTAGGCAACAGAAACATAATAGGGGAAAAAAGACAAGCAGCCAAATAATACAAAACCCTGTTTCTGCTCCAAAACGTGGCCACCACCTTTGCTCACCCTCCACTTTGTTAGTGACAGAAATGTCTTCTCTGAAAAACGAGAAGTAGAAATAGCACACTTTTAAAAGGTAAACCTCACATAGAATACACAAATCTCTCAAAACCATAGTTGTTCTCTTACCATGAATTATCAGTCTCAGGGTGGCTGGCCTGCTCATGTCTTTCTTGATGCTTCACTGCAGTTGCCTTTAAAACACAAATACAAAAAATGCAGTAAATCTTAAATTCCACTAAAAACTATAACAAACTAATTCTAAAACTAGAAAGGCAGCTAGCCATAAAACTTGCTTAACCTATCTAACATACGATTTTATTTTCTCAATAGGTTACTGGCCAACATTAACTACTAACACATGAATTTCTAAATTTCATATTAGTTAACCTAATGTTAATATAAGATATGCGTTGCTCGTTAAAATTTTAATTCGGTAACGTAATTCAATAAGCTGACAAAAGTCGTTTGAATTGACGGCGCAGTTTACCATAGTAAAGTTTGTTACCGCCATGTTGACGGGTAAATGTTACTATGGGTTAAACTAGTGTGCAAAAATCTGACACAAACACACGGACAAACGTACATATATTTTTACCTTGCTTGCTGGCCTTATTCTCTCGTAAGGTGCATCGACACACAGCGTAGATGTTCTCCAGAGCTCTTCCAGTCTCGCTGCCCTGCTGCTTCCGTGTCTTCCTCGGAGGCGAGTGGCGCGGCACGACTCAACAAAAGACAATATAGAATCTATTATATATACTATCTACATTGGATGTGGACAGTAAAGTGATGCCCCGGTATATTTCTGACATACAGATGTACTCCAAGCGCTCGCGCTGTTTCTAACACGAACGACAAATGGATTTTCCAATCATTACAAGCGATGTAACACGTCCAGTGTAGTCAGTCCTAAGCTGTTGCGGCGTTGTAGACACGGTGCAGGGCAAATCGTGTCAATCTAAATGTAAGAAATGAGGAAATAAAACAGACTCAATAGAAAGGCGCCAAAGAGGCTGTTACAACAAATACAGTAGTATACAGCAATTTTCTGCAAGTCTCTGTATGTGGGGTCTGACGTCACAGAAAATTCCCATGATGCAAAGGGTATTAGTTATTTACTGTAAAGGGAACAGAAACCAGCTGTTGTGCATCCTGCGTTTTTGATTAAATGAACAAATCAACTCATTAGTAAAAGCACTGCCTTGTTTTGTTGCATGCATATTAGCTAAAAGCATTTGTTGCATTATTTATTTTTTTTAAACGCTTTTTGGAGTACGATTTGAGCCAGAGAGGCAACATCTATAACGTCATTGTCAGGGTTTATTGGTAATTTTCTGTAGTTTAACCTAATGCCCGTTACCTAGATAGGAAATAGCTGCTAAGTAAGAAATCACTGGTGAAAACAGGTTTCATTTGCTGTGTTCGGCAGCGACGGTGTTTTACTGCAGAAATTGGGAAATGAAAACGCCTACAGACGCCTCGACGCGCTCCAAGGCCACATTTGAGTCATACGGAGTGTGTCATTCTCTTACATGCGTGACCTTGAGCTGTGTGTACTGGTGTCAGTGGGAAGCGCCTCTGCAGTGGGCTGAAGTTTCCAGCATCTCGGAGCTCATAATGGATAATCCCCCTCAAATCATCCAGCATGCAGACTCCCTCAATCCTCCCTCTGTGTTATTTCAGCCGCTCTCTCCAGCCCTCGGGCTTGTTTCAATGTGCCACTTTGCTTTTTTCCCTTCTTAAAAAAAACATCTTATTGATTTATTTATTTATTTTTCATTTGGTTTGATCCTCTGTCCCAGGGCTTGAGCAGGGCTTAGAAATTAATCCGAGAGCATGTCTACCTTTACACGCTTGCTGTGTACACTTCCAGAAAACACTGTTAAAGTCAGCATGAAATCAAAACGGACCCTATTTACTGTTTTTTTAATGCACATTCCCAGTCTTATTGTGAACAATTTGTCAGTGCTTGTTTTTTATTTTAAAGGCAGGTTTTTCTGTAGCTCAAATTGAGTATTTCGCCAGCAACACTAAGGTTATCTTTAAAGTAATTGTTCACCAATAAATGACAGTTTGCTCATTTTGTTTAATTCAACCTTATGCAAACTAGTATTATTTTAGTATTATTTCCGAACTATTACAGTTTTCGTTCATATATTAATTTTTAAAAAAATATAATTAATTAGCTTTTATTTTCGTTACATTTTTAGTGATATTGTTATTAGCTCTTGTCTTATCTATCTATCTATCTATCTATCTATCTATCTATCTATCTATTTATTTATTTAATAAACCAGTTCTCACTATTAACAAGTTGCTTATTAACATGCATATTACTAGCATATTGGAGGTTTATTGGTAGCGATAAAATACACATTAATGCCTTATTCTGCATGAACATATTTCAGATCCCTTAATCCTTCCCCATACCTAAACTTAACGACATTACTAAATATTAATAAGTAGCAAATTAGAAGTTTACTCAGGGAAAACTCTTAGTTAATAGTGAATATGTGTTCCCTAATCTAAAGCATTACCGTTAATGAAAATTAGATTAGATTAGATTAGATTCAACTTTATTGTCATTACACAAGTACAGGTACAGGGCAACAAAATGCAGTTTAGGTCTAACCAGAAGTGCAATAGTAGCAAGTGCAGTATATACAATGGTTGATCCAAAAGCTCACAACGGGTGTACGATGTAAAGGCACAGCTGTTCTGCACGAACAGGCCCGAGATGAGTAAGAAAAATACCGCAAAATTGCAAAATCTGGAGAGACCCAGAGCCTCGCGATGTACTCGCGCCGCCATCTTGGGTGTAATGACCCTATTGCAAAACTGTATGCTGTTATTTTTTGTATTGAACCATTGGTGAGAATTTTTTTACTTTATTTTATGCAGCTCTTTCCCTTTTTGTGAGAGAAACTGAAATTAGATCTTGGATGATCTTGTTCTCCACTGCAGCTCTCAGATCTAATTCAGCATATTCAAACTGTCACAACATGCCGAGAACCAATGTTGTTTGCCGTCAATGACGTCAAACCTGGCTCAATGTGTCCACGTGCTTTTTTTGGAGTCGTAATGCAGATGCTAATGCCATTTCAGAGCTTTAGTGGCGAAGAAGATTTCCTGGTAAATCAATAAGATCTCAAGCTCATTCTATGTAAAGTTGTGGAGTCTTGTAAGTGTCCTTACTGCAGTCCGATCACATTGGTCCAGAGCGGTCATAAGAGTCTCATTCGAGGCATATGTTGCCTTTATCGTAGCGTCTGTAGCCCTTTGAGTTCTCGGGCACCGTTCCAGCTCGCTGCAGGTTACGAGAAGCTGGAGTGTCTCGAAATAGCCAGACCTCAATCAGATTTGATCTAACTGAGGGACACGCTCTCAAAGGCACACATCAAACGACCACGGATCTTAAAGCTGTTTGCCCGTTTAAGGATGGTACTTCTTAAATCCCGCTACCTCAAACCCTGAACTCCAGACTTAGCTTTTTCTAAAGCCTAGCTTTTTTCATCCACTCCTCCATATATGAAGAAGGAGGTCTGAAAATAAATCTGGTGGGCAGTCAAGAGATGTGTGACAAATTTTTTGAAAATACTTTAAGGGATACAAATTCTCCCTTTGATTTTTTTTTTTTTTTTTTTTTTTTTGGATTAAAGTATGCTGCCTCTCCTTTGAGACAGCATTAGGAAGGGTTTCTTGGCAGGGCTTGGTGGCATACATGAAATTCATCCAAATTACTAAACATCCTGTTTCTTTTTCCCTCTCGTTTTTCAGAATACGCAGAAAATATAGGCGATGGCAAGAGCGAGGAGTTTAAGGAAAGCGAGCAGAAGAGGATTATGGAACTACTTGAGAACTTCTAAAAATCCAATTGGAGCCTGGTGTGGGTTTTCCTCAGCATTTTTTTTTCTTTCTGCGTTACGCTGAAGCTACATGGATTTTGACCAATCCTCATCCTGTCCTGACTGGACCACAAAAATCTGAAGTTTAAACATTTACGTGACTGATTGTATCCCAACAGATTGGATCTGGATATTGAATCTGTTGATATCCAACACATTTTGTTCATGTTTATAGTTGTTGTTTTTTAGGCCAGATATTTTGTCAAAACAACTTCAGTTTTCTTGTAATTAAAGTTTGTGCTTTTCTTTACTTCGTGCCGTTTCCTTCATTATATTTTGTAGATCACCTTCCAGGAGACTTAATGTCTCATTAGACCAATTCAGGCAGTGAAACAACTCTTGTGCTGAAACATAATTTAGGAAAACGTTGTGTTTATGTCTCTCTTCTCCTCTCCAGCGTTCCTGCAGATGGCTGATTAAGTGAAGGATTGTGGCTTTCCTATCTGTTCAGCCTTAGTTTGTCATCTCATCATTCAGGTCCTTTATATAGATCCAGGGTCCAAAATTAACTGTCTAAACCTGCTAATGGCTGGTGCATCTTACTGTATGTTGTTTTTTTTGTCTTTTTCTTCTTCTCCCTGGAATATATGTCAAACATCGGACGCCATTGTGTCACTGACAGCGTTATACGTTTGCCGTTCTCTCAGTGAATCAGCAAACTCTAATTGTGTTTCTCTTATTTTAGTTTCAGTGGGAAATGTCAACACATGGAGTTTTGGAGTTCTGGCAGTAAAATATTTGACTTCTTAATAAGCTAAGCCAAACTTCTGAAGGTAAATTTCAGGGTTCCCACATTTGACCGATTAAAAATATATATATTTTTTTCATGACTTTATTTGTGATTACTGGACAAAGCTTTTAAAGGGATAGTTCACCCAAAAATGGAAATTATTGTCAATTACGCACCCTCAAGTTGTTCCAAACCTGTATGAGTTTCTTTTGTTGAACAAAGAAGGAGGTACTTTAAAGAATGTTTGGTAACCAAACAGATGAAGGTCCCATTGACTTCCACAGTATTGGCTTCTGTATGGAAGTCAATAGGGACCAGAAGCTGTTTGGTTACCTGCATTCTTTAAATATCTTTTTAAGTTTAGCAGAAGAAAGAAAATGACTTGAGGGTGAATTAATGATGAAAAATGAATTAAAATTTTTGGATGAACTATCCCTTCAAGTTTCAATTATGACCAAATTGCTAATGAATGAATTAAAAATGATATATTTCTTGTGTTGTCAACAAATGCAACAATTTATAACAAAGTATTATTTGGCTCAGATTTCCATGATGATTTTTCCTGGTTTGGAAAAAATTTTTGGATTTCCAGATTTTCATCGAGGAACCCTGGTGGAAGATATTTAACTATATATTAATAAATGTGTACACAGATTTTGTTTGCAATTGTCAAGTGTTAATTTCTACTCTAGATTTGATCTTTCTCTTTCTTTTAGAGGATATGGCTGCTGTGATTCTAATGGCCATTAATTAGATGTTTGTCCAGCGGCGATGAGCCAGAGAATCCCAATCCCTTTCTAATAGCGGGCCTGCTGAGCTAGCGCGAAAATGCTACAACTCTCTCTCGTTCTCTAACCTCTCTTACATCCCCTTGTTAATTTACAATCCCTGCTTCCCCTTTTCCCGCGGGCTTAGCGTATGTATCGCCACGGCCAGGGAACGTTCTGCCGTATAGAGACAGTTTGCTTACTAAGCTCTCCTTTGCTACGGACAGAGTCTTTAGCTGAAGGTTGAGAATAATTGTTAAAGCTCCAGAGCCAAATTGAATCAATCCAGCGGAGTTCTTCAGCAGGGCGAATGGGGGGCCATTACGCTGGATTTATACTCACTGGAGGGCCAGCGCTTTAAAACAGACATTATGTAGGGAAATTATTATTGTAGTAACAAAAACATCTCTGTGTGGCTCCGGGCCTTGATGAATCGTCTTCGTTTGAGTAGAGAAAGGCGGCGCCGCGTTTCGCCAGCTAATTAAGTGCTGCAGTCTCATTACGGCTTGCACTTTATCAGACATCGACAGCTCAAGGCCCCCATGGTCATCGTCCGCCGTAGACCGGCTCCGAAGCGCTCGTATGCATCTCGAGAGCCCCGGCACATCTCCTCGTTTCCCGCCCTGTTGTCGTAGAATGATAACTTCCTGTCCTTTAGCCTCGGGACAAGTGCACAAGAGTCATTATCTCGCTGACTCTTTCCCCGCACGTTCTCTTTTGTTTATCCATTGGCCTTGTCCTCCGAGGAGATCCACTTTCCCGCTCCCGGCTGATGCTCCTGGCATATTAAATATTCTCTGGCTGTCCTTTCCGTGCTTCTGTTGGCGTAGCACAGCTTTATTTGCGAGGTCTCTGTATTTCCCTGCGTCTCATGAGGTCAGTGATTGCCACTAGTTCTCGTCGTTACCAGGGAGATGGTTTGCAGAGAGAGGGAGGCGTAAATACTGTAGAGGAATGCCGACAATTGGAGGAGGTGATGTGCGACAGTTACCCATCTGTTGAATTGTACATTATGATGAATTGCGTGTGCCTAGAACATTATTGATGCCCCTCTGCCAACGCGTCAAACTTGAAATGCAAATGAGCGGTAACTACAGAATGGGGGGAGCGCCCGGCGCACTTCAAGGACACGCTCATTACCGTAGCGATGCTTGTCGGTAGCGAATGCCAATCACTCTCGTCTCCGGTTTGCCGTGATGGGGCGGAGGCCGCGGCGGCTCACGCAGAGCAACATCTGCTTCCACCCTTCCTCCGAAATCACCCGGATAAAACTCAGGATCGTTATTTGCATTTTGAATTGACGGGAAGGGCAGGTATCCCAGCACGCATCTCTTATCAGTGATTATGACACTGGCGTGCTAACGGTGATTCAACAGCAATTTCACAGCCCAGAGAGCTCGGAATAATTGTCTTTTTCCGAGTGATTGAGTTGAGCTGTACGAGCGCTGATTTCCACCTCCTCGCGTCGGCTAAATTGATACGAACCTGTGGCGGGAACGTTCTTTTATACCCACTTATAATCCCAGTATTGTGCAGGTCACAGGAAAGGTGAAACTGGGTTGTTCATTCTGTAGATCAGTGGGAAATTGGATAGTAACATTCCCTGACCCCCAAAAAATCACTGTGCTTTTAGCTATTTCATGGTAATTGTCATTTCAAGGCACTTCAAAGAATGCAGTGGTTTTATTTTTTGTATTACCATCATGGTAATATCCAGGGTATATTTTTAGGATAATGTCATGCATTGCAAAAGGCATGAAAACCAGTGGCATTTTTAGCCACATTCTGTTTAAATGTCATGAGTGCTTTTTGTTTTTCTCACAATCCTTAAAGTTAAAAAAATCATCATTGTGCATTTTTACTTGAATCAAAGTAGCTACAACTAAATATTCTTTAAGTACAGTATTATATCTGCATAAGTATGAGTTTAAACAGCATTTGCATCATTGGAAATGTTCAGAATAGCCGTTTTCTGTACTGTGTAGCATGTGTTATGTGTACGTTTTGTGTTTGGTATACACACATAGCTCTCTGCTGAATAATGTATCCCATAATGCAATGTGCTTGACTTAACCTTCCATTCCCAGTGTGGTGAAGGGCCTTGAGGTAATTTTTCCTCCTACATTATTCAATACTCATTCAATCAGTATGTCAGCTAAACTTGAGTTTAATGTGCAGCAAAATTAGTGGATATAACAGTGTGTATAAAATGTAAATGCAGAATTTAAATGAACCCTTGAATGGCCTTAAAAGCATAGTTCAAACTAAAATTTACTCTTCCTTTCATTGACATTTTGAATCTGTATGCATTTCTCTCCTCTGCAAAAAAAATTCTTGTTTTTCTTAGATGAAATACAGTCATGCAGGATCGGGTGAGTAAATTACAAAAAAATCATTTTTTAGCCGAATTATCTTTCTAAACAAAATAATAATTTCTATTAATCGGCACAGATTTTGTCCCAATATCTAAGAAATCAGCCTGTGTGTATGTCAGCCGACCACTAAATATAATGAGTTAGCTTGAAAATACTTTAGTAAACTAATGTATAACACGTTTATCATTCCCTATTGGATATTATTTCACACAATATCAGCGGGCACCTTGATATCAATTTAACATCAAATATTAGTCAAGACTTGATCAAGATGCTGTAACACAATTTTAAATTCAGTCTGGATGGCAATTTCTTCTGGTGGTAATTGGGTGAAAATTGTGCTGATTTTCGTTTTGGTTCCCAATACACACTATTTCCATGTTTAATAGGCTACTGTAAAGCTGCTTTGACACAATTTGTATTGTAAAAAGCAATATATAAATAAGGTTGACTTGACTTAAAAATAGAAAGTTAATCCCACACCTGAAATTGGTTTAATGTACATATAGGCCAATATGTGACCCTGGACCACAAAACCAATCTTAAGTCGCTGGGGTATATTTGTAGCAATAGCCAAAAGTACATTGTATGGGTCAAAATTATCGATTATTCTTTTATGCCAAAAATCATTATGTAAAGATCATGTTCCATGAAGATATTTTGTATATTTCTTACCGTAAATATATCAAAACTTCATTCCTTATTAGTAATATGCATTGCTAAGAACTTCATTTGAACAACTTTAAAGGCCATTTTCTCAATATTTAGATTTTTTTGCACCCTCAGATTCCAGATTTTCAAATAGTTGTATCTCAGACAAATATTGTCCGATCCTAACAAACCATACATCAATGGAAAGCTTATTTATTCATCTTTCAGATGATGTATGAATCTCAATTTCAAAAAATTGACACTTAAGACTGGTTTTGTGGTCCAGGGTCACATATGTTTGAAATTCAATTACATCAAATCAGCGTCATGTCAAGTTTTTGACGTCAATTTGATTTGCATATTTGACTGGTTTTTTTTTTTTTTTTTTACATCAATTTAATGTCTTTTCAATATCAATTGCCCACTGGAATATTTATAAAATAGGCAGTATTCAGTATATGTATAGTAGGCACCAGTTGTGCGCAAGCAAAAATACGAAAGAAAAAAAACACTTCACAAAGTTGTTATTCTAATTCTGCGGTCACTAATGTTATACTTGTTGATTACTTAAATATAACCGTCTGCATTCAAAGTCATAAGTTAAATTTACCTCAGAAACATTTTAAAATGCAATTTTACCTCAACCCACGACGGCCGTTGACCGGCTCGCTGTAAAAAAATCTCTTCATAATATTATTCCGCCTAATCGAAATTCCCCAATGACAGCCGCCGCACTTCCTCCTCGCGCTGTTCCCTCCGCCGCGTCGGTTAGATCCGGGGAGTTTCTCTTCGCGGAGACTCAAATCGCATCAGTGGGCGACAGCAAACACACGCAGCCTCCTCTCAACCGCTCCTGCCGCTGTCATCAAGGACGAAAACCACCAGCAAACACTCACCACACCTGGATCTATCTCTTAAAGCCGTGTATTTCCACCTGATGTGAGAGAGTGTTTTGCAGGGAGCAGTGATGGGCGCGTTTGGAGTGATTCTGAGGAGTTTACATTGTATGGGACTCTACATCCAACTTAGTGCCAGTCTCAGACAAGCTGGAAGCGACGACGTGGAGAACCACATATCCAACAACGGTAAGATGTGTGGGCTCGATCCGGTTCTGTTCTCGTACGTTAACCGGTTTGAGGTTCGTTAACGGCTGTCATTTGAAGCCGAAATGCGCGCGAACGGCACAATGATGGAGATGCGCAGAGCAGTTCATCACCAATACGACTGCACTGGGGTTATTGACAGGTGGTACCATGGTATATGATGGTGATATTGTGGTACTTTAAGGTACTAGTACAACAATACCGTGGTATTTCTGTTATTGCTATCAGTATACATTGGTATTGTTTGTTTAACCTATTCATTAAGACACTTCAAACAATACCTTGGTATGTTAGTGGTATCCAAAACACAGCATTACTTTGGTTTAAAACGTGGTGTTACCATTATATGGCTTTTTAACCTCATAAAAAGTCCTGTAGCTGAATTATGAAACACTGATGGTGTTAAATGTTGATTTATTCCGTGGTACTGAATGGTTTTGTCAAAGAATACCATGGTATGATCTTTATGGTTGTGTCCAGAAATATCATTCCATGGCTTTTGAACCTCATGAAAAAGTACTATGAGTCAGCGATGATCTTTTTAAGGCACTTTAATGATTACTGTGGTAATACTGTATTGATATTGTCTAACAACCTAAAATTGCAATGCTTAAAATGTTCGTTTTTAATTTGGTGAAGTACAGTGGTTGTGCTATTGTACTTTGATGTGAACTGTACTGAATTTACCTGTATTTCCAAGGTGCTTCAAAGAAAACATGGTTGAAATTTTATCTGTTCCAAGACTTTTGTTACCTTGATAATATCAGATGGTAAAACCATAATGCAAAATGATTAAAGATACCTTATTTCAGCCATATTATTTTTTTAATGGTTTATACCATGGCAGCACAGTGCTTTGCATTGCTTTCACAGTTAACCTCCCTTCTTTCTAGCCAAAGATGCCTGTGATTCTGGGTTTATATAATTCCCTAAATTGGCCTACTTGTTGTTTTCATTGCAGGAAGAGCGAGGAAAAATCATTACAAGCATTTCAAGATTCTAGTCATACTATAATTAGCCATAATTGTAGTGCCTGGATATTGAACATATTCTTCAAACTATACACAGACGCTCTGGGAAATGGAAAGGATTGTGTAAAATATGCTTATTCTGTATTCAGTTAAGACGTTTTGGCAATTGTGCAAACAATAGATAACTAATGCAATGAATAAATCAGTGCTGATGAACCCAGGCATGCATCATGCTGATGAAAGAGTTCGCACGCCGGATTGTGGGTCGCTCACCATGAAATTAAAGGGCAGAATGTGATCAGAGCTGATATTCATGAGGAATATTAAGAGGGCCGATACAGTAGGATCAGGAAAGCCATCTGAACGTGCACTGACGTTCTGGATTATTTGACATGCAGGCCTGGACGCTTGTATGATCTTGTGATGGATTTCTAGTGGACGATTGGCAAGATCAGACTGCAGTGGATTTCAACTAAAACTGTGTTTCCTTTAAATAGCTTTGACAGGTTATGGAAAGATTAGGAGGATCTTTGTTTGTCGATATGCCCAAGTTTTAATATGAATTTAGGACCACTGAGCCCTATGGTCTTAGATGAAGGCTTTAAAATAATGTTATAATGCAAAAAGCAGTATATAATTGCTTTGTCTTTCCTTACGACTGGCCATGTTTTGGTGAGATTCACCCAATTAAGTCGAGCAGAGTGTTTTTTAATTGTGTTCTTGTTCATTTTTTAGTGAAGCATCTAAAAGCGGACTGCTTTGCGTCTCTAGAATGATGAACAGCTTAACTTGCTTCTATTCAATACCTTTGCGTTCATTTTCCTGCTGCTGGGAATACCGTGGCCTGCGGTAACGAGGCTTAATTAATGTCAACAACAACTTAAAACCTCTGTTTTCCTCTGACCTCACAGTAATGAAACAAAGAGCGCAGACCCGCTGGACCGCTCGCCGCAGCACAGCACACGTCAGATGAATAGCAATGCCGTAAAGAGGAATCTCATTTTCTACGGCAGTAGAGTTTTAATTCACACACATGCTGTTCTAAACATTGTTGTTTTCGATTCTCTTTGTCTGCTAGAATTGTTGCTGTGATGCCTTGAAGACATTGAAAATCCTATTCTATTAACAAAGTCATAATTGACTGTCTGGTTTGGATTGTAAATGCATTCTCATGTTGACTTTAAGCAGGGGTGCTGCTATGGTTTCTGGGCCCCCTGACCACAAAACCAGTCTTAAGTGTCAATTTTTCGAAATGTATAGTTTGTTATATGTATAGTTTGTTAGGATCAGACAATATTTGGCTGAGATATAACTATTTGAAAATCTGGAATCTGAGGGTGCAAAAAAATCAAAATATTGAGAAAATCGCCTTTAAAGTTGTCCAAATGAAGTTCTTAGCAATGCATATCACTAATCAAAAATGAGGTTTTGATATATTTACGGTAAAAAATTTACAAAATATCTTCATGGAACATGAATACTTAATATCCTAATGATATACCCCAGCGACTTAAGCCTGGTCTTGTGGTCCAGGGTCATGTATGTATGTATGTGTGTGTGTGTGTGTGTGTGTGTGTGTGTGTGTGTATCTCTCTCTCTCTCTCTCTCTCTCTCTCTATATATATATATATATATATATATATATATATATATATATATATATATATATATATATTTATTTATTTATTTATTTATTTATTTATTTATTTAACTTTTTTTTAATTCAATATTATGTATATTTATTTTTGTGGTTCTCCAGACTTTAAGATGCTGATTGTTGAAGGTTCTCAAAAACAAATAATTTTTTTTATATATATTAAAAGAAAAAAATATTTATTTTAATTTTATTTACTTTTCATCAGAAAGTGTTTGTTTGTTTATATATATTTTATAAAAGTAAAATAATTGATTAATAAATAAATATGCCTAAATGTTCTAAAGAACTGGTTTGTTTTTGTGCAAAATTTGACGATCAGCCATTCATTTTTAAAATGGTCTACCAGCTGAATTAAGGAATAGTACAAATTATTCAGCATTTAAATATAAATTAAAGAAATGGTTAAAAGCAAATCAAATTTGTAATCATGTAAATTATTGTTGTTTTTTTAAGATACGGCCATTAATACTGCCATTATTATCTTTAGTAGTGTTATTGTATGTTTATGTGTGATAACCTTTTTAAAATATGAATATGGCAAATATGAAAATTAGCCAATGGGTCTAACTGTGGCTCATTTACTTTATTTTTATTTTTACTGTTGATTAATGAGCACTGTCCCTATTAAATAAATAAATAAATATTTTTTGTGGTGTTTTTTTTTAGACTTAAAGCATTGGTCTTAGTGGTTATATAGTGAATATGTAGGTTTAGACTTGCACTGAGGTGTATATTCAGTGGGGAATCTCTCTAGACTGTGTCATTTCTTCAGCACTAGGTTGTTGTGGTCTGATTAGGGAATAGTGTTTTGTCTTCGTGTGTTCAGCGGTCTCTCAGTGGCCTGTCGTGTTCATCTCTCCTCCTCTAATTCTCCATGGAGCATTGTGTTTTTCCTCTCGGTGTGTGTCCGGGTGAAACGGTTGATCATGAGATGCTACTGAAGATCAAGGAGCAGCGAGAAAGTAATTTCGGTAAAAGCTGTTGGGTCTTTGGAGATGCTCTTTTCATAGATGCTCAGATTAAGATTGAGGTATTGGATTAAGATTTTGAAAGTTGCTGTCATAAGATTATTATTCTGTTGGTGATGACATATAACTGAAATATGAAGGTAAATTCTTTCCCTTCCCACAAATCTGCCCAGTGTGTGTTTAACCTGCAGCACATGTCCATTGGCGGTTTTTAATAAGTTGGTTACTGTTTGTTTACTCTAAAGACACAGCTGCAGTCAGCGAACACTAATAAGCATCAGCAGTAATGTGTTCATGAGACACACACACACACACACACATTTCATTTCTCCAGCCATCACTCAAACCAATGACCGCTGACATCACCTGCCGCTGTGGCTGATTTCTCTTCGTTGGACGGTGCTTGCTCTTGTGAACTGTGATTCGATGCTCGTTTATTAGCTTCTGCATGTTTTCGGCTGCGTTTCAACATGGCTGAAGCTGTTGACGTGGATTTTACAGCTGACTTAGAAAACACAATTTACCTCTTACCTGTAGGATCTGCACGAAGAATGTTGTGCACGTAAATAATTATTAAGCTTAAGCTTATATACAGGTGCTGGTCATATAATTAGAATATCAAAAGTTGATTTATTTCACTAATTCTATTCAAAAAGTGAAACTTGTATATTATATTCATTCATTACACACAGACTGATATACAGTGAGGAAAATAAGTATTTGAACACCCTGCTATTTTGCAAGTTCTCCCACTTAGAAATCATGGAGGGGTCTGAAATTGTCATCGTAGCTGCATGTCCACTGTGAGAGACATAATCTAAAAAAAATCCAGAAATCACAATGTATGATTTTTAACTATTTATTTGTATGATACAGCTGCAAATAAGTATTTGAACACCTGTCTATCAGCTAGAATTCTGACCCTCAAAGACCTGTTAGTCTGCCTTTAAAATGTCCACCTCCACTCCATTTATTATCCTAAATTAGATGGACCTGTTTGAGGTCGTTAGCTGCATAAAGACACCTGTCCACCCCATACAATCAGTAAGAATCCAACTACTAACATGGCCAAGACCAAAGAGCTGTCCAAAGACACTAGAGACAAAATTGTACACCTCCACAAGGCTGGAAAGGGCTACGGGAAATTGCCAAGCAGCTTGGTGAAAAAGGTCCACTGTTGGAGCAATCATTAGAAAATGGAAGAAGCTAAACATGCATGTCAATCTCCCTCGGACTGGGGCTCCATGCAAGATCTCACCTCGTGGGGTCTCAATGATCCTAAGAAAGGTGAGAAATCAGCCCAGAACTACACGGGAGGAGCTGGTCAATGACCTGAAAAGAGCTGGGACCACCGTTTCCAAGGTTACTGTTGGTAATACACTAAGACGTCATGGTTTGAAATCATGCATGGCACGGAAGGTTCCCCTGCTTAAACCAGCACATGTCCAGGCCCGACTTAAGTTTGCCAATGACCATTTGGATGATCCAGAGGAGTCATGGGAGAAAGTCATGTGGTCAGATGAGACCAAAATAGAACTTTTTGGTCATAATTCCACTTAACGTGTTTGGAGTAAGAAGAATGATGAGTACCATCCCAAGAACACCATCCCAAGAACACCATCCCTACTGTGAAGCATGGGGGTGGTAGCATCATGCTTTGGGGGGTTTTCTGCACATGGGACAGGGCGACTGCACTGTATTAAGGAGAGGATGACCGGGGCCATGTATTGCGAGATTTTGGGGAACAACCTCCTTCCCTCAGTTAGAGCATTGAAGATGGGTCGAGGCTGGGTCTTCCAACATGACAATGACCAAGCACACAGCCAGGATAACCAAGGAGTGGCTCTGTAAGAAGCATATCAAGGTTCTGGCGTGGCCTAGCCAGTCTCCAGACCTAAACCCAATAGAGAATCTTTGGAGGGAGCTCAAACTCCGTGTTTCTCAGCGACAGGCCAGAAACCTGACTGATCTAGAGAAGATCTGTGTGGAGGAGTGGGCCAAAATCCCTCCTGCAGTGTGTGCAAACCTGGTGAAAAACTACAGGAAACGTTTGACCTCTGTAATTGCAAACAAAGGCTACTGTACCAAATATTAACATTGATTTTCTCAGGTGTTCAAATACTTATTTGCAGCTGTATCATACAAATAAATAGTTAAAAAATCGTACATTGTGATTTCTGGATTTTTTTTTTTTAGATTATGTCTCTCACAGTGGACATGCACCTACGATGACAATTTCAGACCCCTCCATGATTTCTAAGTGGGAGAACTTGCAAAATAGCAGGGTGTTCAAATACTTATTTTCCTCACTGTATTTCAAATGTTTATTTCTTTTCATTTTGATGATTATAACTGACAACTAAGGAAAATCACAAATTCAGTATCTCAGAAAATTAGAATATTACTTAAGACCAATACAAAGAAAGGATTTTTAGAAATCTTGGCCAACTGAAAAGTATGAGCATGTACAGCACTCAATACTTAGTTGGGGCTCCTTTTGTTGGGTCTGGCATATCGCATCTTCCTCTTCACAATACCCCATAGATTTTCTATGGGGTTAAGGTCAGGCGAGCTTGCTGGCCAATTAAGAACAGGGATACCATGGTCCTTAAACCAGATACTGGTTGCTTTGGCACTGTGTGCAGGTGCCAAGTCCTGTTAGAAAATGAAATCTGCATCTCCATAAAGTTGGTCAGCAGCAGGAAGCATGAAGTGCTCTAAAACTTCCTGGTATACGGCTGCGTTGACCTTGGACCTCAGAAAACACAGTGGACCAACACCAGCAGATGACATGGCACTCCAAACCATCACTGACTGTGGAAACTTCACACTGGACCTCAAGCTACGTGGATTGTGTGCCTCACCACTCTTCCTCCAGACTCTGGGACCCTGATTTCCAAAGGAAATGCAAAATTTACTTTCATCAGAGAACATAACTTTGGACCACTCCGCAGCAGTCCAGTCCTTTTTGTCTTTAGCCCAGGCGAGACGCTTCTGACGCTGTCTGTTGTTCAAGAGTGGCTTGACACAAGGAATGCGACAGCTGAAACCCATGTCTTGCATACGTCTGTGCGTAGTGATTCTTGAAGCACTGACTCCAGCTGCAGTCCACTCTTTGTGAATCTCCCCCACATTTTTGAATGGGTTTTGTTTCACAATCCTCTCCAGGGTGCGGTTATCCCTATTGCTTGTACACTTTTTTTCTACCACATCTTTTCCTTCCCTTCGCCTCTCTATTAATGTGCTTGGACACAGACCTCTGTGAACAGCCAGCCTCTTTTGCAATGACCTTTTGTGTCTTGCCCTCCTTGTGCAACGTGTCAATGGTCGTCTTTTGGACAACTGTCAAGTCAGCAGTCTTCCCCATGATTGTGTAGCCTACAGAACTAGACTGAGAGACCATTTAAAGGCATTTGCAGGTGTTTTGAGTTAATTAGCTGATTAGAGTGTGGCACCAGGTGTCTTCAATATTGAACCTTTTCACAATATTAAAATTTTCTGAGATCCTGAATTTGGGATTTTCCTTAGTTATCAGTTATAATCATCAAAATTAAAAGAAATAAACATTTGAAATATATCAGTCTGTGTGTAATGAATGAATATAATATATAAGTTTCACTTTTTGAATGCAATTAGTGAAATGTCAACTTTTTGATGATATTCTAATTATGTGACCAGCACCTGTATGTGTATATATGTGTATATATATATATGTATATGTATATGTATGTGTATATATATATATATATATATATTTTTTTTTTTTTAAATATTTTTTTTGCATATTTTGCATTATAGCGTCATGATGATTATATAATTTTCTTACGACTTCCAGCAGCATTTTATGGGCTATCCTGTTTATTTGATATTTTATTTTAAATTTTATTATTTATTTATTTTTATATTTTTTTGTGGTTTTCCAGACCTTAAGCATTCATCTTTCATAGAGGTTGATTGGTGAATTTTAAAATCCTCAAAAACAAATGTTCTTTCATCAAAAAATGATTTGTGTGTCTGTTTAATTAAAAAATGCAAATCTGCAAGATGTTAGATTCATATGAAAACATTGTACACTTAATTTTGATGCTTAACTTATTGTTTTACTGTTTTATAATATATTTTATTGTATGTTTCCAGTTGAGCTGCATTATATTGTCATAATATCAATTTTATGATGATTAACTTCTGGAATCATTTTAGCTGCTATTGCAGCATTTAATATGACAGGAAGTACACTTTTTGTGTATCTCAGCCAATCAGAGTGGAGCTCTGAGTCGCACGACCAACTCCATCAGTAATCTTTTAATTTTTAAATTCAGCTTCATTTAGTTAAATTTGTTATTTTTTTCATCTTTTATTCCGCTCCCTAGTTTCCTGATTTAGTCCATCACGCAACTTTATTTAGTGTCATCATGCGCGCTCATCCTCCATTTCTGACGCTTTGAGAGTGAAGAAAACACATCAACGTTTACGGTAAGTCAATATAGTGACATTATGCACATTTTTACGTGGTGAACATTTGAGTGCACAAGAGTGATTGAGATGCATCCTAGTGAGCCGCCTCTCATAGGCAGCATCCTACCTGAAGTGAAACTCGAATGCAAGCTCATACGTGAGTGATTGAATCGTTCTTTATAGGCAGCGTCTCATTAGCGCTCTCTCTTGAGAAGCGCACTAGAGCCCTCACTAGTGCTTATCATTGATTACAGCAGAGGTTGAAGCTGGCTAATGACATGCTGCTCTAATAAGCATAAAAACAGCCAGCACTCAGATATTGGGTATATGTTAGCTGCGTTTTTAATTCGTTTTTTTTTTTTTTTTTTGGGGTGTAAAATGGTTTATTTGCAATATGCTGTTTTTTTTTATTGTGTGTGTTGCAGTGCATTCTGGGATTTCCTTTACTCCAGAGAATACATACATTTTGTTGGGAATGCAACTATTATGCATCAGTGTTATTTAGTATATTATACTATTATAGTTTTTAATAAAGATTTTAAATATTTTGATATTATTTTAATTTTACATTTTTGGTAGATTTGTTGTGATTAATTTTAATTATTATTATTATTATTTTAATAGCCTACTTGTCTATATAGTTTTTACTCATTTTATTTAAGTTTTAGTTATTCAAGTTTAACTTAGAAATTTTAAAATGATAAATGTTTCATTTAACAATTATTTCAAGCAAAACATGTTTTCTTAATGGTTTTAATTTCAGTTTTAGTTAACTATTATAATGCATAAAGTACTGTCTAGATAGGCAGCTCACTAGATTTCGCATTTAACTGCAGCATTTAATTTGACAGGAAGCATTGTAGAGTTCAGCCAATCAGAGTGGCTCTCTGAGTCACATGACCAGTTTAATGATGGTCTACTCTAGCTGTGAAATGAAGCATCTTTGTAATATTGAAACTAGTGTAAATGTGCGGTGTTCATTGTGAGTCAGACTGTGCTTTAGATGAGTCGAGGAGGTTTTTGGCTCACCTTCAGCTCTCCTTCACTTCAGAAAGGAGACTTAAATGCTCGCTTTCTTCAAAGACTTGGGCCTTCTGGAGACGGTAGAGAGGCTTTTGAGAAGGAACACAAGCACTTCCTGTGAGTCAGGATTTTGATGCATTAGTCCATGTGTTGTGGAGGATTGTGAAGTTTAAAGTCTTTGTGGTTTGTGTAAAGAGAGGCGCTCATTTATATCACTTAACGAGAATCAATCCGTTAACATCGTGACAGACCACCACTTCGCTCTCGCTCGCTCTCTTCCCTCTAAAATCTATAAATGTCTTTCTCTTTCTGTGCCGCCTGTCTCTTTCAGTCTGTTTCACGTGTTTGTCAGACGTCTAACCGTGCATTTACATCTGGACGTGTCATTTCTACAGCGTTTGCTCTTCTCTGGTGTGAAGCGAAAACATTCCCCATTGACATTCAGCAGATGTTTTGTGATGTTTGTGATCGAGAATCATCTCTTCAGATGATCGTATTGGGGATCTCATCAAGATCAAAGGGAAGTTTGAGATTCACATGATCTAGTTTGGACAGGTTTTGTCGTGGATGTTTACATGAGACGCACATTAAATTATCTCGGCTAAGTGCAGTTAAATGTAAGTGCACATGTACGGTTGTATACTATTTTTTTTTAACTTAACATAAACCCTTAAATTATTCATTTATAAAGTTAAAATTAAATAAAAATTAATCTAAATTAAAAAATATATGATTATTTCAGTTTTTTAAAATGCTATTTAAATATTTATACAACATAAAAAGTAATATATTAATATACATATAATATAAATATTATAAGAAATTATATAAGAAAAATAAGCTTTTGTCTTTTGTTTGTATCTTTTGTTATTTTTCTTTCAGCTATTTTTAACTTTGCAAGTTACATGAAAACTTTTACTGTGAAAACACACACTAAAATAAATTATATACATATTCTTATATAATAAACTATATATTAAAAATAAGTGTTTGTTTTTTGTTTGTATTTTTGTACTTATGATATATATATATATATATATATACATATACATATACAGGTGCTGGTCATATAATTAGAATATCATCAAAAGTTGATTTATTTCACTAATTCCATTCAAAAGTGAAACTTGTATATTATATTCATTCATTACACACAGACTGATATATTTCAAATGTTTATTTCTTTTAATTTTGATGATTAGAGCTTACAGCTCATGAAAGTCAAAAATCAGTATCTCAAAATATTAGAATATTTACATTTGAGTTTGAATAAATGACCATCCCTACAGTATAAATTCTGGGTATCTCTTGTTCTTTGAAACCACAATAATGGAGAAGACTGCTGACTTGGCAATGATCCAGAAGATGAACATTGACACCCTCCACAAAGAGGGTAAGTCACAGAAGGTCATTACTGAAAGGTGTGGCTGTTTACAGAGTGCTGTATCAAAGCATATTAAATGCAAAGTTGACTGGAAGGAAGAATTTGGGTAGGAAAAGGTGCACAAGCAACAGGGATGACCGCAAGCTTGAGAATACAGTCAAGCAAAGCCGATTCAAACACTCGGGAGAGCTTCACAAGGAGAGAACTGAAGCTGGAGTCAGTGCATCAAGAGTCACCACGCTCAGACGTCTTCAGGAAAAGGGCTACCAAGCCACTTCTGAACCAGAGACAACGTCAGAAGCATCTTAACTGGGCTGTGGAGAAAAAGAACTGGACTGTTGCTCAGTGGTCCAAAGTCCTCTTTTCAGATGAAAGTAAATTTTACATTTCATTTGGAAATCAAGGTCCCAGAGTCTGGAGGAAGAGTGGAGAGGCACAGAATCCATGTTGCTTGAAGTCCAGTGTGAAGTTTCCACAGTCTGTGATGATTTGGGCTGCCATGTCATCTGCTGGTGTTGGTCCACTGTGTTTTCTGATGTCCACAGTCAACGCAGCCATCTACCAGGAAATTTTAGAGCACTTAAAGCTTGTCAACAGAAGGAAGCATGATGGAGATGCTGATTTCATTTTCCAGCAGGACTTGGCACCTGCCCACACTGCCAAAGTTACCAAAAGCTGGTTCAATGACCATAGTGTTACTGTGCTTGATTGGCCAGCAAACTCGCCTGACCTGAACCCCAAAGAGAATCTGACTGATCGACTCCATGCCACGCCGCATTGCTGCAGTAATTCAGGCAAAAGGAGCCCCAACTAAGTATTGAGTGCTGTACATGCTCATACTTTTCATTTTCATACTTTTCAGTTGGCCAAGATTTCTAAAAATCCTTTCTTTGTATTGGTCTTAAGTAATATTCTAATATTTGAGATACTGATTTTTGACTTTCATGAGCTGTAAGCTCTAATCATCAAAATTAAAAGAAATAAACATTTGAAATATATCAGTCTGTGTGTAATGAATTAATATAATATACAAGTTTCACTTTTGAATGGAATTAGTGAAATAAATTAACTTTTGATGATATTCTAATTATATGACCAGCATCTGTATGTATGTGTGTGTATATATATATATATATATATATATATATATATATATATAATTTTAGTAGTAGGAAAAATATTTTACTTCATATATTTCTATAAATAAGAACAAACGACAAACTATATAAGAGAGAACTTTTTGGGGTTATTTTTATATACGTTTATACAACAATAAATATTTAAATGTACTTAGTAGTATATTAGTATAAGGTAGTCTTAAGTAATTTATACGAAAAAAGAAATAAAAATGAGTAATTTTACTTTATATTCTTATTTATAATACATTATATAGGAAAATAAACATCTTTTTGTTTGTCTTTCCTTAAATTATGTAAGAAAAATAAACAGTTTTATTGTCTTTTTTCTTTTTCTTTCTTTCTTTCTCCCCGTCTCTCTCTCTCTGTTCTCAAGCGGCTTGTGTTTCAGTCTTTCTTCTCTTTGTGAGCGCCATTTTCCCCTCCCGCCTTGATGTGAAGAGTAAAGACAGAGGCGCTGGAGTGCCACCTTATCTCACATTAGACACATGTCTGGCAGGCTGGCCGCCGCACACCTCCCGGGAGCCGCTGGCAGACACGAGCCGCTCGACTCCCCGTCCTCTCCAGACGGATCTGGAGTCTCTCGCTCTTCCTCCTCGCCGCCGCTCTTTTGTTTGCCTTCGAGTGCTGAATCCACAGGAAACAGCGCGAGGATGAAGATGGTCTGCTGGCATTTGGACGGCGGGGTTAATTGAGGCGCGTGTTGGGACTCGATGGAGACAGAACGGGACAAATGAAGATGCGAAATGTTAAATAACCCTGTTTAATTAGCTGTGTTTACAACCCAAGACTCATTCGCTCAGCTCAGTTACCTGAGCTCTGTCCAAACACCCGCGCCGCCACCTGCTAACACGCTTTTACTGCACCTCTCAGTCTCACACGGCCAACACCGCCTGATGCTTGTTACACATCTAATACGGCAAGAGTTTCATCAAAATCAGAGTTTCCAATCTGATTGGCTGAACCGCTGAGGTCGGCTCACGTCGGCAGCGTCTGGGTCCAAAGTTGCCCTGACACACCAAGCCAACGCCGACACCCGACGGCCAAGTAGCATGTCCGTTCTGCGCCTTTCGTGCACTGGTTCGCCAGCTGAACAGCCAAAGAGAATCTGACTGATCGACTCCATGCCACGCCGCATTGCTGCAGTAATTCAGGCAAAGGAGCCCCAACTAAGTATTGAGTGCTGTACATGCTCATACTTTTCATTTTCATACTTTTCAGTTGGCCAAGATTTCTAAAAATCCTTTCTTTGTATTGGTCTTAAGTAATATTCTAATATTTGAGATACTGATTTTTGACTTTCATGAGCTGTAAGCTCTAATCATCAAAATTAAAAGAAATAAACATTTGAAATATATCAGTCTGTGTGTAATGAATTAATATAATATACAAGTTTCACTTTTGAATGGAATTAGTGAAATAAATTAACTTTTTGATGATATTCTAATTATATGACCAGCATCTGTATGTATGTGTGTGTATATATATATATATAATTTTAGTAGTAGGAAAAATATTTTACTTCATATATTTCTATAAATAAGAACAAACGACAAACTATATAAGAGAGAACTTTTTGGGGTTATTTTTATATACGTTTATACAACAATAAATATTTAAATGTACTTAGTAGTATATTAGTATAAGGTAGTCTTAAGTAATTTATACGAAAAAAAAGAAATAAAAATGAGTAATTTTACTTTATATTCTTATTTATAATACATTATATAGGAAAATAAACATATTTTTGTTTGTCTTTCCTTAAATTATGTAAGAAAAATAAACAGTTTTATTGTCTTTTTTCTTTTTCTTTCTTTCTTTCTCCCCGTCTCTCTCTCTCTCTCTGTTCTCAAGCGGCTTGTGTTTCAGTCTTTCTTCTCTTTGTGAGCGCCATTTTCCCCTCCCGCCTTGATGTGAAGAGTAAAGACAGAGGCGCTGGAGTGCCACCTTATCTCACATTAGACACATGTCTGGCAGGCTGGCCGCCGCACACCTCCCGGGGAGCCGCTGGCAGACACGAGCCGCTCGACTCCCCGTCCTCTCCAGACGGATCTGGAGTCTCTCGCTCTTCCTCCTCGCCGCCGCTCTTTTGTTTGCCTTCGAGTGCTGAATCCACAGGAAACAGCGCGAGGATGAAGATGGTCTGCTGGCATTTGGACGGCGGGGTTAATTGAGGCGCGTGTTGGGACTCGATGGAGACAGAACGGGACAAATGAAGATGCGAAATGTTAAATAACCCTGTTTAATTAGCTGTGTTTACAACCCAAGACTCATTCGCTCAGCTCAGTTACCTGAGCTCTGTCCAAACACCCGCGCCGCCACCTGCTAACACGCTTTTACTGCACCTCTCAGTCTCACACGGCCAACACCGCCTGATGCTTGTTACACATCTAATACGGCAAGAGTTTCATCAAAATCAGAGTTTCCAATCTGATTGGCTGAACCGCGGGGTCGGCTCACGTCGGCAGCGTCTGGGTCCAAAGTTGCCCTGACACACCAAGCCAACGCTCGACACCCGACGGCCAAGTAGCATGTCCGTTCTGCGCCTTTCTCGTGCACTGGTTCGCCAGCTGAACAGCCAATCAGAATGATCAGATGGCCCGACTGACCAACGAGCTTCGACGCCGATTAAACATGTCAAATCGGCCGAAAAAAAGCCGACGAGGACCAACTTAGTCGGCCGATTAACAAAAACTGAGAGAATAGAGAGAGAGAATATATATACATATATATTTTTCATTAATTAAATAAATGAATTTTATACAATTGAAATGTAAAATAGTATAGTTATATTGAAACAATTATCATTTAAATTTTACTTTTTATTACGTATATATAATTATAAATACAAATAATTGTGTACATTTTAAATGTGAAAATGTAAAATTCTAATTTGTAAATATATTTAAATTATATACATTATATAAACATGATGAAATTATAATTTAAATATAATTGTATTTTATACGTATACAATTAAAATAATTTTACATACGCAAAAATATATACAATTATTTTAATATAAGTTCTAGAAGTGTACGTTTTGAATGTATGTATACATATTATTTATATTATGTATATGTGATTAATATAATTTCAAATAAAAAAAATAATTTTGAATACAAAATATGTTCATTGCATTTAAGTATATTTCTATATTTTATACATCAGATATATGGGAAATTTATATATGTATATACATACATACATAATTGAAGTTATGTAATTAGCAATGGTAATGGTTAAACCCTCTTAGAGGAAGGCATATTTAAATTTGTCCACTTCAAAGCACCGCTGCTAAAGCCAAACACATTCAGATGAACATATTGAGCAACTGCATAATGTTTTGTGCTGTTTTTGAGCGTCCTGCCACAGGCCTTGCATTTTTAAGATGCTGAGTGAAATTGTGTTTTGCTTTATCTCTTGTGATACATTCATTGACTGGTTGATTTTGAACCAAACTGCTCTGTATATACCTAGGTTCAGTAGGAAAACTAGGTTGTGTTTACCTGATTTTATATAAGTATGCAAATGCAGATCAGGGCTCTACGCTTACTTTTCTTTTTAGGAGTGCTTGAGCACGGTCAAAAATTTAGTTAGTATATAGTCTTTTATTTATCAAATTAAAAAAAAAATATATAAGCTTTTTAACATTTCTAATTAAAACAACATAATAAAAAGTAGAATAATCAATCAAATGAAATCAGTATTTTAGAAATAAATTTGTACTACAGAGGTGGCACAGAAGAGCAAACAAGTATCTTTTAGGTGTATTTTCAGATGTTTAATGAGGCTCAGAGGCGGCATGAGTGCAATTAAATTCATAAATTCATGTTGAGGTTAATGTTTTAAATATACAATTTTGAATATAGAAATATTAAATGATTTAAATAACAGAAAAGATTCTTTACAAATTAAACTAAAACTGCCAGCAGGTGGTGGAAAGTCACTGATTTTATCACTGAATCGTTCATTTATTTGATTCGTTTGAACGGCTGATTCATTCAAAGTACGTGACTGTCTTAATGAGTGGGTAATTGAATCATTGACTCACTATATTCGTTTAAAAATGCAGTTAATTCATGAATGAAACACCGCTGTGTTTGAATGGAGATGCGCAGCGGCTCAGCTGTTACTTTTTGAAACTATTTTCGTTGACAAAGTAGAGCAAAACAAGGCAATAGTGTTGTAGTCAGACAATATAAGTCCCTGAATATTAACTTCTTGTTTAATGAACTGTTGTATTAAATCAATATCACATTTGCAATATCAAATTGCAAATGATTGCAAATTTGCAATCATTAAAAGCTGTCATTCATCTTAGTTCATCGCGATCTCACAAAACTCCATTATAACGAAGCTCCTTACACTGCACAGTGAATCTCTTATTTACACCCTGTCTACACATTGTTTGTTATAATGAGAGGTCTGTGATACATTACTCAACGCTGCAAAAACACGTTAGTAGCCTACGTTAGAAACCTTTGAAGTTCCCTAAGCGCAAACACAAATATGCTGATCGTGTCAGTTGCACAGGTGCTCCTAAATATTTTTTCATAGTCGCACTGTAGAGCCCTGCAGAGGCCAAGAAGTTTGCGGGAGTCTGTCATTAGAACAGATGTGTTGTTATTCAGTAGTTTTTGTAAACATTTCTGCAGTTTAATAATCTAGTGAGCCGCTGTGCTGTCTGTCCCTAAATAGGCAGAAATGACAGTAGCTGAACTGGAAAGCTCTACGCAGGTGAAAACTTCACGTCACATCAACATTTGAGTTTGAAGCTAATCTAATGATGTGATCCATAATATATTATGATTATATTTACATTATGAACTATTTATTTGATTTTTCAGCACTGAATGAATTCGAACCGGAGTTTCTCTGGACTGGTTTCTTAGAAGGCAGCATACCTTTTGAAGGCAGTCTACATTTGGTTGATATATATATACATTTTAAAATGTGTACAGTATGTATTTGTTTGTGTATGTTTACACACACACACACACACAGTTATTTTTATAATGTGTGTGTGTATGTATGTGTGTGTGTGTGTGTGTGTGTATATATATATATATATATATATATATATATATATATATATATTAAAACTAGATATATATTTTAACTATATACATTTTAAATATATAATTATGTATTTTATACATGTAATAATTTGTTGTAATTTATATATAAAAATGTGTTTATGCATGCATGTATGTATATATAAATCTATTTAAAATATATAAAAATTGTATGTACTAATTTATTAGAATTTATGTGTATAAAATATTTCAAAAAATTATTATATTTAAAATATATGTATTTTTAAAAATGGTTATATTACTGCTGTCAAAATTTGCACGTTAACGCAAGCGATTGATTTTTTCAGTTTAACGCGTTAAAATTATTTAACACCGTTAACTTAGGGGCGGGGCCTAGGGTTGGCCAGCCCACTCATAACTGCTAATTCTGTCTCTTTTTACTTGACATTTATTCAGTTGCAGAACGTCTTTACGAGCACATCAAACAGGAGACGTTTAAGACGCGCGCTTCAACTTCACTTCAGCGTCAGGCATGAGTCAAATGAGTGCAGAACCTGGAAACTGTACACGTGCTCGCAGCACTTGCTCTTCAATACACACACAAAGGTGCCGGCACGCGCATAGCCTGTATCATTTCATATCAAATCGCTAAAGAAACTACGAGCATGCAATGTCATGATCAGTTAAGTCATTAAGTTACCAGAAAGGCAGTTTAAACTGCCATAAAACTGTGCATGCATGTAATATGTTATATATGAGTTACATTAAGAACATGTCTCTGAAACGGTTTTCAAAACTGTCCTGGAACAGCCCAGCACTGTCTCATATATAGTCATATATATATGAGAACCTGGAGATTTGGTTTGGTCGGGCTATGGCATGTAGTGTGGCCCATAAAATATAACTATTAAAAAAATTATTAATAATAGTGATAATAATATTATTGCACTTTATTTTATTTTTATTTTTTTTATAAAATAACTAACTAAATAATCAAGTGTGATAATACTTTTTTATTTTTTTATAAAAAAAAAAAGGGAGTATTACATACAAATGCAATTATTTTATAGTAAACTTAAAAATAAAATGCTAATATTTTTATTATCATTATTTTATTTTAATTTTCATAATTTTCAAACGTAAAATCAGCGAGCTTTTATTTTGGCGGGTTGCCGGCAAGTAAGTATTATGCGCTTCCGGGTTTAGCGCTGCTGATGGAATTGCGTCAGTGAATGAAATGTCACAGTTTTGCTTTGAAAACGGCAGCAGGTAGCCTAGATTATGCTTTTAGTTTGGATAGAAATCTTATACAGTACAGTTTGTCGATCTAAAATGGTAATTGTGCATTAACAGCTGTCAACCATGTCGCTACGCAAATGTGCTGTCAGAACTTATTTACACAGCGCATTTTTAATTTTGGTCGCACCTGCGGACCACTTATGTGCACCCTGTGTGTGTGTGTGTATATATATATATATATATATATATATATATATATATATATATATATATATATATATATATATATATATATATGTATATATATATATATATATATATATATATATATATATATATATATATATATCATTTAAATATAAGAATACTGAAGTTTTATTAATAATAATTATGTATATTAAATATAATAACACACATTATAAATATAATAATATTTTTTAATATGTAATTTTTTTACAAGCGTTATTTATCTCTTAATTATAAGTGTTGTTTAGGTAGGTTGCTCACACGTTTCGAACAGCTATAGTAGCGTATAAATATGCCTGTAAACATCAAATGATAAAAAGTGCTCAGTGACGAGTCGTTGTGATGCTGTCCTTGTGATGAGCAGCAGATATTGTCTGTATGAGTCTGTGGTGGTTTGAGAGCGTGTCGATACAGTAGCAGGAGGATGTTTGTTGTCAGGCGTGGGTGTAGTGGAGGCGCTTGCCATCTCTCGCTTCATCTGTTTGTTTATTCATTTGGTTGCCGTTGCGTTAAATAATTCATCTCTCTGCCCCTCTCCTCTCTGCTCAGTTTAATGATTCGCCAGCACTCTGTGTGTGTGTTTCGCTGGTTTCTCCATCATATATGTGCATGTTGAATGTGCTGCGCACACACACACACAGCTGAAGATGCATGTGTGTGACCCGCAGGCGATGGGCAGCACGGGCCGCCGCTGAGATCTCACACATGCTGGAGTGTCTCTGTGGGCCTGATGAATGTAGGACGGCCGTTTGTCGTCCTGAACGCTTCTGTGACAATCACACACACGCTTCATCTCTCGCCGTCTCACTGAAAATGTGAGCATCACCAGTGCTGCTGCTCAGAGCGATGTGATGAAGCCTCGTCGTCCTTATTGGTTAAAAGACAGAGTATTTTAGGAAATTTCAGTAGCACTTCTATATGAAGCCTGTGCATGATGGCTTATCGCACATTTTAGTGCTTGATGTTTTTTCGTAATGTAATGATACAAACAAATGAAAATCTTTTCCAGTTGATGGTTCCACCATTAAAATGAAACACATTTGAATGCATGGCACCTGGCTGTTGATCATGTATTAGAATCAGTATTATTTGTAGTACACAGTTTAAAAAAAAAACTGCTGCTCATTTTCTGACAGGATTTCTGCCTTATTTTTAAATATTTCAAAATGTTTGTTAGGCTGTTGTCATTTTAGCTTTTATTTTTATTTTAGCCTTAGTAATTTTAGTCAAATAGATTTTTTTCTTACTGTATTTTTCCCCTCTAATATGGTTTTTATTTTATTTTATTTTGATGAGTTTTAGCTGTTTTAGAATTAGCTATCAATAATAACATGCCTTACAATAAATAGGCAAATAATTTAAGCTTTTGTCATTTTTATTACATTTTTTATATATTTATTTAGTTGTATTTTCATTTTAGTTTTATTTTAGCTTTAGTAATTTTAATACTTTAACTTAAATTGATTTTAATCAATTATCTGTTTAACTTTAATTTTGGGTTTTTTACTTTTAAGTTTTTCCTTGAATGTGTGAATGTTACTTTAATTTAGCTTTAATTTTATTAATGAAAATGAATTTTAGAGATTTGGGTTTAGTTAGCAACAATAACATAGATTATAGTAAATATGTATAAGTAGTAATTCATCAGGTGTTTTTTTATTATTATTTCTATAGTTTAGGTTTTTTAATATATGTAGCTGTGTTTTTGCAGTTTTAGTAATGTTGTTTTTAAAAAATATATTTTTATTGAACTTTTTTTTTATTTGAGTTTTAGTAATATTTTATATTTGATTCTAGTTTTTTCTCTAATTTTTATTTCAGCTTTAATTAAATTCATGAAAATATATTTTTCATTTTAGTTAACAATAATAACAGATTACAGTGAATATTAGCTGTGATGAATTATAATTATATAAATACATACAATCTTCAAATGAAGTGTTACTTTGTAGTATGTTCTGTATTTTGAAAACCACCAAATGTTATTAAAATGTGTTTTATTATTCATTCTGGCTGCCGTATGTACCAGAAGTGTGTAATATATTATCACATTATAGTGCTTTCTGATCCATAACAGCATTTTCTCTAGTAATTTATCATTTATATGCAGAAAAAGTGTTAAAATATGCTCAAAACAGCATGGTAGTGGTGAAAATGGCAGAAAAGTGCGATCATAAACTCTCATTTGGAGGAAAAGTCTTAGAAAGAGCCATACAAAGCACTAAGCGTGTAATGAAAGGTGTTTTATTTCATCTTTGCCTCATTATCCCGTCTGGTGTTGGTTTCGCAGTGAATCATGCCGTGTTTGGTGTGGCCGCGGGGCCGGAAACGTGCTTGTTTCTGCGGCTGGGCCGTCTCTCTTTATCCTGATACTTGTCCCGTGACATTATGCTATAGATTGTGGTTTATGAGGCGTTTCTGGAGAGAAATGTGAGATGATTTGAAGCACCCGAGGCTGAGGCAGCCGCTCGTGAAGAGATCGCTGGTCACTGACAGGTCTGTCGGGATGAGAGCGATGCTTTACGCTCATGCTGTCATCTGCAACAAGACATGTTTACAATGCAAGAGGACGTGAACCGTCCGTGACATTCACCCCTGAGAAATTATTCAAGTGCCACTCACTGTGATTTAAAGCTACAGGACAAACTTATTTAGCAAGATGCTTGTGTAAAACTAACTTATGGCTGTTTTTAGTCCAAAAAATTATGAATCAATTTGTGTGAGGAAAAATGCTCTGAAATTGTAGAATATATCTACAGTGGCATATTGAGGAATTCTGTTTTTATGTTTAGGTGATTGAATGGTATTTGATTTGATAAAACTATACATTCAACTCAGTTTTTGTGGTTGAATTAGAAAATTAGATAAGATATTGTGCAAAAATATTCATGCTGACTCGTAATGATTTATTATTTTTTCTGTAATATTAAAATACAGAATATTTTATTCTGTATTTTATTTTATTTTTGTTTGTTTATTTATTTTTTTTGCATACATTTTACACTGCCATTCAAAAATTTGGGGTCAATAAGATTGTTTTTTTTTTTTTTGTTTGTTTGTTTTTAACAAATTAATACTTTTATTCAGCAAGGATGCATTAAATTCATGAAAAGTGACAGTAAAGACATTTATAATGTTACGAAACATTTCTGTTTCAAATAAGTGCTATTCTTTTGAACTTTATATTCAGCAAAACATCCTGAAAATTAAAATCCATCACAGTTTCCACAAAATATGAATCAGAACAACTGTTTTCAACATTGATAATAATCAGAAATGTTTCTCGAGCAGCAAATCATCATATTAGAATGATTTCTGAAGGATCATGTGACACTGAAGACTGGAGTAATGATGCTGAAAATACAGCTGCACATCACAACAATAAATTATGTTTTAATATATGTGACCCTGGACCACAAAACCAGTCTTAAGTGTCAATTTTTACGAAATTGAGATTTATGCATCATCTGAAAGCTGAATAAATAAGCTTTCCATTGATGTATGGTTTGTTAGGACAATATTTGGCTGAGATACAACTATTTGAAAATCTGGAATCTGAGGGTGCAAAAAAATCTAAATATTGAGAAAATCGCCTTTAAAGTTGTCCAAATGAAGTTCATAGCAATGCACATTACTAATCAAAAATGAAGTTTTTATACATTTATGGTAAGAAATTTACAAAATATCTTCATGGAACATGATCTTTACTTAATATCCTAATGATTTTTGGCATAAAAGAAAAATGTATAATTTTGACCCATACAGTGTATTTTTGGCTATTGCTACAAATATACCCCAGCGACTTAAGACTGCGTTTGTGGTCCAGGGTCACATATATTGTAATAGAAATCAGCTATTTTGAATTGTAAAAATATTTCACAATTTTAATGTATTTTTGATCAAATAAATGCAGCCTCTGTGAGCATAAAAAATAATCTTACCACCCCAAATTTCTGAACAGTGGTTCATAAGACTGAAATTTGCTTTTAATATGAATATGAATTTAATTTGGATGATGTTTGCTTTGCATTACTCAAGTTCCATCCACTGGGTCTTTTTTTAAAAATCTTTATTTCATATCTTTTTAGTATTTTCAGACAAAATAATGTCATGCTTTCCTGATTCTGTGAGCTCATTCATTGCCAAGCTGTCACTCGCTCGTGAAAAGTGAGTGGTCTGTCATAAAGTCAGTTTATTTTGTACGGCTCATTAGTGAAGTCAGTTCTAATGAAGCTCCGGTGTGTTTGTGTAGTGTTTCTGAAAGACGCGGTGTCATCTTCTCCTGATGTGTGGCTGAATATTGAAAGTGACACGCTTTCCTTCGCTGTTATTCTTCTTAATACAGCGCAGCCAATTCATTCTCCTCTCTCAGCTTTTGTCTTTCTGCAGCACAGCCCGAGTGCTTTTAACGACTCGCGCTAACACTAATGTTCTTTGTGTCACTCTCACGCTGTGAAGATTTGAAATAATTAAGTCTAATTTGCACAATACTACTGAGGGATGGGTTCAGTTCTTAAGTCTTTCTCAAAAGCTTTATCTGAAAACACTGATGTTCATCTGGACATTCGTGTATTTGAGGTCTTGCAAATATAAAAGCGCATATGCAGGAGTTTGTTTTTAAAGGGATAGTGCACTCAAAAATTCAAATTCAGTTCTTTTCCATAATAATGTTTTAGTATTTGATGAATGCTGTGTGTGAGTTTATGTATACAGTATTTGTGATCACTTATTAGATCTATCAGCCGAAATACTCATTAATCACCAGTTGAATATAAATAAAAAATAGTAACCATAACTACATTTTTACCTTTTTGAAGAAAATGGCTCTCATTCACTAACTGCATGCATGTTTTCAATCAGACATCGTGACTCATTGATGTTCATACGTTAAAGTATTGTATAAATTTGTGTGAATATATATAGTCAACAAGAGCTGTAAAGCTCAAAATACATTGATGTGTTTTTACAAGTATCATAAAATGTTTTGAAGTATATTTTGTTTAGTGAATTGTTGTTACAAACAACTGATTTGCTGATTCATTAAGCGAAAGTTGAAAGCTTATTTCCAGCACTGAATAAAAATATTTTAAAAAGCCAATTGCACATTATCTCACAATTCAGATTTTTTTGTGAGAGATAAAACAGACAGAATTGTTCTGTTTCCGCCATAAAATAAGTGAACAAAAAAAATCGCAATTCTCACAATTCTGAGGGAATAAAAATTGCAAGTTAGTTCTCAATTGCAAAATATACAGTCACAAATCACTGAATAAAAAAATACAAATGGAATTGCGACTTTTTATCTTACAATTCTGACTTTTTTCACAACTCTGAAAAAAGAATAACATAATTGCAAGAAAAACAGTCAGAATTGTGAGAAAACGTTGTGGAAACAAACACGATTCTACGAAAAAAATAATTGCAAAGTTGTTAATTCGCAGTGGCAAAAAAACTCAAAATTCGGAGAAGAAAAGTCTTAAAGAAAAAGACAAAATTGTTTAGTGTTTCCACTAAAAAAAATAAATAAAAGTTAATTGTGGCTTTTACTCTCACAATTCTAACTGTTTTTCTTGCAATTGTACATTTATATTTCACAATTGGTACTTTTCTTCTCAGAATATTGTTTATAACTTCTGTTTTTGATTTTTTTTTTTGAAGCTCAGATTGCAAGAAAAATGTGTTTACATCTCACTATTCTGATGGGTTTTTTTTCTTCTCAGGAATGGGGAAAAACGTCATAATTGTAAGATGAAAAAGATTTTTACTTTTTTTAAATTCAGTACCAGAAATAAGCTTGCTTACAAGTCTCTGTGCAGTGCTTGATATCCTTTGTTTTTTTTGTTTTTTTTTTGTTTTTTAATTATTATTTTTGTACTGAAATAAATATCTAGATAAATGCTGCTATTTATCATGGTTTTTATGTTTTCAGCATGCTGCCCACCTCACAGTTTTACTCAAATTTGTTACAGTCCAGTAATTTAAAAATGCTTTGTGAATCAGTTCAAATGAATCGTTAAAAAGAACCAATGATTTAGGGTGTATAAATGATGACTGTTTCTTTCGGTTTTTGCTTGCTTTCTGTCTCTCTCTTTCGTTCTCTCTCTCTCTCTGGCGTGGTTATCAGTGCGGCAGCTGCATCTGTCTGGTTTGCTTGTGTTCATGGGAAGGTTGCACATGTCCGCCCGAGCCGCGTCGTTTGTCAATGTCACGCTGAATGGGGCGAGAGCAGGAACGGAAACTCGCCCCACTTTGTTCAGCTCCCTGGACTGCATGTTTTCCAAAAAGCTTGTGCTGATCCTCAGGTGGTGGAGCAGAAAGACGGTGGTTAGCTAATCCTCCAGAGACGCTCCTGCCTCCTGATCCCAGACCAGCTGCAGCGCTGCGCATGGAAACTCAGCTATCCAGGATGCTTAAGGTGTCTTTGAGCCAAATCACGAATGTTTCCACACTTTTGATTTGAGCTCATGGGAAGTATTTAACGTGTGGATGAAAAATGTCTATTTAGGATTTCATGAATGTGTGTGTGTGTGTATAATGACAAGGGTAAGACAGGTATTACAAGGAGAAGGTGACTTTTCAGGACATTACTCCATGTCCCCACTTTTCAAAACGCTTATAAATCATACAGAATGGAGTGTATTGAACATCTGAAATAGCAGAAAGTCTCCTGTAAGGGGTAGGTTTAGGTGTAGGGTTGGTGTAGGGCAATAGCACATAGAGTTTGTACAGTATATAAACCATTACGCCTATGGGATGTCCCCACTTTTCACAAAAACAAACGTGTGTGTGTGTGTGTGTGTGTGTGTGTGTGTGTGTGAGAGAGAGAGTCTGTCAGCCAAAAAGGCTGATTAATCACTAGTTTAGCAATTGCAAGCATGACTAGATTTTTACTAGGGCTACATTTTAGCACAAATTTCACGATTCGAATCGATTCTGATTCTCAAGCTTGTGATTCGCTTTGATTCAATATCGATTATTTTGGATATATATCAGGAACAGCACATGCCAATTTTTCTCAAAGAAAAAAAAACTCAACTAATGCTGTAAAATATACATGAGAGTCAGTTGGTAAAATATTTAACGTTAAAATGAACGGATTTGTATAAAAACGCTTAAATTACACTGTGAAGTTTTTATAATAAAGTTACAATTACATAACTATTTCTACTTTCTGTTTTTTTTATATAAAAATGTAAATGGTGGCTCTCATAACTTGACAGATTTATTTTAATATAACATAAACACTGATGAACAGTAAAAAATGATTATTAATATGTTATATGGTGCATTTATTTAACAAAATGCTCCTCTCTAGAGTGCGCTTCAATGTTCTGTTCATTAACTGAAAACAGGCTAGACTAATTGATTCTTGGGACTTAAGAAAGAAATCAATACTTTTTTGTACCCAGTCCTATTTTTTACGTTTTTGAAGAAAATTGGTCTCATTTGCTAACTGCTTGTTTTCACAGATATATTTGTGCTTAAAATTGTGAAAAGTTAAATTTGTGTGAAACTTTTTCCTCTGCATATAAATATAAACAATGTAATCCAAATAAACATATTAATAATCAATAATTTAATAACTAGTCAAATAGACCCACCTGGAGTGGTGCAGGTCAGTGCAAAACTCAGCACAGTGATGCTAGGGTGTTGCTACAGTATGTGGTTGTTAGGGTAGGGTGGTTTCTAGGGTGTTTTGTGTGGTTGCCATGCAGTTGCTAGGGTGTTTTGGTCTGTAGATGGGTCCTTTCTTCAATGAAAGTCACATAACTTGTGGAATCAATCATGTTTGGAGCTCAGATGCTGCAGGATGATGTTTAAATACTTAAATACTTAACATCTAAAGCATTGCATTGTGAGGAATCCAGTTTGAGTTTGTCAATTGTATGAATGTGTCAGCTGTTCCCAGCAGGTCTGTGTCTTCATGCGCTGATAAAGCGATTAGACATGAAGCGCAGATCTGTGAACACGGCCCGTCCTCTGATCGCTATCGCTCTCACATCTCTCAGTCTGTGGGTGGCTGGATGCTCTCGAGTGGCTTTGCTGTGGTGGGCAGAGAGATGAGAGACGTCTTCGTTCATTTGCAATACATTAGCTTTGCTTTGTGATTCCGCATTGGAGAGTTTATTGTGATTCGGTTTGATTTGCTCTCGTGGAGCAGAGATTTGACTGTCATAAAGTCCAATAAAGATCATTCTCAAGAATTGCCCTATTTTTTGTTGGATGTTTGTGAGCAGTTAAATCTGACCTGAAATTCTGAAAATGGAATATATAGTGGACTGTGTCAATGCAATGTTGTGGGGAAAAATAATTGCATTTGCTACATTGCAGATATGTAACACAAACAAACTGATAAACAGTAAATGCCTCAAATAATCAAACTTTAAATGTTTCATTTAAAATTTTGCATGGGACGTCTGAATCATTTCAGTGAATCGGTTCAGTTGAATGCTTCATTTAAATGAACTGGTTAAAGAAATTATATTATAATTATCTATTATATAAAAAAATAATAGGCTAATAAATACAAAGATGCTACAGTGTGTGTTTTGCTGTTTGAAAAGGAAAAATTAAAAAGAAAAGATTTTTTTGTAGTTTTGCACTATAAAGTAATTTTTCTGACACTGTGTGGGAGTTTGAGCTGATTTCAGTATCAGTATCTGACCTTTTATTGATGCACTTTATTAAATTATGTAAGGTCATGCACTGTAACAAAAAAAAAAAAAAAAGTTGAGCCAACTTAAAATTTTAAAAATCTTAGAACTTTTCGTTTTAAGTTTATACAGCAAAAATTTGAGCATCTCCCAGAAAAACAATTTGAGCAAACTCAAAAATCTTAAAATCTTTAAAAACTTTTTTTTTTTTTTTCTTTTTTTGAGTCTTACGAAACAGCAAACACAAAAAACTCCAGCACTTGTCTTTTCTTCAGCAGCTGATGAAGTTATTTAATTCACGCTGCTTCATTTCTCATACCGCTGCCCTCCATCAACACACACAGATGTTCCTCAGAAGGAAATGATTCTCGGGTTCTTTTGGGTTGATGCTGAATAACTGTCGTCTGTGCTTTTCTCGGGTTTGCTGTTGTCATGGATACATCAGATCAAATTTACACCGAAAGCGAGTGCAAAAAAAAAAAGCCATGAGGAATTGTGAATTGTTTCTTGAATCCTGTTCTTGTTCGCTAAAGATTTCTCTTTCTTGGTTCGTGAGTGTCTGCAGTCCTCATAAAGCACAGAATGGCTCTGCAGTGAAAGCTGACGTTTTAACAGCACGTCTTTAAACCATCTGAGGTTAACGATTACAGTGACAGTACAGACGTGTGCTTTTATAGTGTCAGAAACTTCCAGACTAAACCCTGGCAGCACAAAACCTCTCTATGAAGACCATTAACACTCTTTAAGAATCAGAAAATTGTAGGCAATGACATTGTTCTTCATGCACTAATCAGTTTTGAGACTAAAAAGAAAACATCCAAAATACACTTTAATTGTATTTTATCTGTTTGCATCTGTAAATTTAAATTTCAGTACATTTAAAAAGTTTTCTTCTCCCCTTCAGAAGTACTTACATACACCAAACTGAACAGTTTTGTTCCTATCTGTATTCTGAAGGTTCTTACTGAGGGGGTTTGTTCATAAAGTTTTCTTCTCCACTTCAGCATCACTTGCAAACACCAAAATTAGCAAAAATTTGTTTTAAAATTAGTTCATATTTCATTTGGACTGATTTTATTATTGCACTTTATTGTTTTACATCTGTAGATTGCATTTACAATAAATATCTTTAAAGGCAGTTTAAAAAAAAAAAAAAAAAATTCTTTAAAAAGATTTCTTCATATATCATTCGCCTGGTTTTATACACTGTTTTATTCCCTTAAGTAAAAAGCTTTTACTCTAATATGTGACCCTGGACCACAAAAGCAGTCTTAAGTCGCTGGGGTATATTTGTAGCAATAGCCAAAAATGCACTGTACGGGTCAAAATGATAGATTTTTCTTTTATGCCAAAAATCATTAATATATTAAGTAAAGATCATATTTTTTTGCACTCTCAGATTCCAGATTTTCAAATAGTTGTATCTCGGCCAAATATTGTCCTATCATAACAAACCATACATCAATGGAAAGCTTATTTATTCCGAAAAAATTGACACTTAAGACTGGTTTTGTGGTCCAGGGTCACATATGTCAACAAAATGAAACAAGAATTTAGAAGCTGTCTATGTCCAATGTTCAGAATCATTTTCTGTAAATAAATGCAAATTAGTGCATATTTTAACAAAACATTTTAGAAAACTTGTAATACATAAAATGCTTGCAAATCTAAATGTAATTAATCAGCTGATGAATCTTTGCTAATATTGCATTAATATAAGCATATTTAATTAGCAGTAGCAAGTATCACTATTACAATTACATTTACATTTATTCATTTAGCAGACGCTTTTATCCAAAGTGACATACAATTTGGGGAATACATCAAGCGATTCATCTTAAGGAGGCACTTAGACACAGGAAGTGCTCGTAATACCAAGTTTCAGGCATTGTTCAAGGAAGCACAAGCTAGACTGGGGATTAACTAAAGAGAAGCAAAGGTTTTTTTTTTTTAGGAGGAAGTCCTAAAGTGATGAAAGAGATGTGTTTTCAGCTGTCGCTTGTCAGGGATTCAGCATTCCAGATAGGGGTAGGAAGATCATTCCACCAGCCAAGAGCAAAATTATATACAAATTGATCTACAAAGAATTTAAAACAGTTAAAAATAGAGAATAATTATACATAGTGCAATCAGTTCAGACGTAGCACAGTGCTCATTTAACAAATGCACAGCTAAACAGACGAGTTTTGAGTCTGGATTTAAATGTGGCTAATGTTTTAGCACATCTGATCTCTTCTGGAAGCTGGTTCCAACTGCAGGCAGCATAATAGCTAAAAGCAGACTCCCCTTGTTTTGTGTGAACCCTTGGTATTTCTAACTGACTCGATCCTAATGATCTGAGTGGTCTGTTAGGTTTATATTCAGTGAGCATATCTGCAATGTATTTAGGTCCTAGGCCATTGAGTGATTTATAAACGAGTAAAAGTGCTTCAAAATCAATCCTAAATGTAACCGGAAGCCAGTGTAAGGACCTGAGGACTGGTGTAATATGCTCAAATTTTCTGGTTCTAGTCAGAATCCTGGCAGCAGCGTTCTGGATGAGCTGCAGCTGTCTAATGGTCTTCTTGGGAAGTCTTGACTGGAAACAAAACATCTAATTCTTGCAATGTTTTTGAGATGATAGTATGCTGATTTAGTTACTGCTTTGATATGACTACTAAAACTAAGGTCTGTCTCCAGAATCACACCAAGATTTTTGACTTGATTTTTAGTTGTTTGACCCCTAGAGTCAAGAGAGTAAGAAACCACACTGCCATAGCAGATTTCAAATTTGCTTTCAATTCTAATATGCTTTATTCTTTATTTATTGTGCTGACATGAGGATTTTAGCAGGATTTCTTTTTGCATTAGTCATAGTTTTTATCTTTTGATGATGTAATTAAAGTATATCAGCTTGCCATTCATTAGTTTGTCGACTTGTCAAAAAATGGAAATTAACAAAAATGTGTCAAAAATAATCTTTGTTTTTTACTAAATAGTATAGATTTATAATATTGTATATAGAACTATATTTGTATTTACTTTTATATAACATATTTATATATTTAAACATAAAAATGATCAGCCAGTTTTATTTTGCCATCATTTTCTCTAAATAAAAATGGGAAATATTCCCTACCTGACATAAAATGTTTATTTATTTATTTATTTTTTAAATATTTAACATTTTATTTTTTTTATGGTTTTAGTTAATTATAATAACCCTGATATCAACAGAAGCAAAACACACAGCTCCTAAATAGCATATAATCAATATATTGACTTTAAAAATGTACTGTTTTCTGTTCCAGAGATTGTACAGAATATTGTGCATGCGTTGTAGTTTGTTATTATGGCAAAAGCATATTCACACATGAGGTTCACATTTGACTTGTATGTCACTTAGTTCGTCTCTATATTTGCTATTCTTCAAAACCCTCTGTCAACAAGGAATTTCAGTAATTGTGTTGATGAGATGAACAGTGAGGCACTGGGCTGATGCAGAGTAAAGAAGGCTTTACTGTATCTGTGCACTAGTGGCATTCATTTATAGTGAACGAGTTAGTGTTTGTGCGTGTGTGTGTGCGGCGTCAGGGGATAATTATAGCTCACCTCCTACTTACACCAGCAAACAAATCCATCATTTGCTTCTGTTCTGTATCTCATCTGTGCACTGATTCCTGCTGGATTAGTTTGTTAAACCGGTGGAAAATGCGGACTGACGTGTGTGAGTTTTGACTTGAGACAGGAGTGTTTCTAAACACACACCTGTCTCAAAACTCTTTCCCCAAACCTGCGAGTCTGCTGTTTACATTGGCAACATCCTGACTGACACTGAACCTCATAAATAAGTGATTGGAAAGTAAGTGTGCCACAAAATAGCGCATGTGAAGCACACAGGAGACTCGACTCACACTTTACTCATGGTAGAGTTTGGCATTAGCATATTGTTAAGCTAATGATGCAATACTGTAATAAACAAAACAAATACACAGCATACTGTATGTGATGGGTAAAGCATTTTTAAGTAGACCGCCAAAACTTTATATTGAACATTTTTCGCTATATGAAATTGATGTAGAATTGAAATATTTATGTATTTAGAAATCACCCGTCATCTTGGATGAATAGACTATTTTTATGCTTATTATAGCAAAAAATTGTTTTACTATACTATATAGCAAAAAAATGTTTTTACTATAATGCTAAAAATACAAACACAATAATGGAATTTATTTTTAATATGATTTATTATTACATTGTATCATTTAATTTTTACATTTAATATTTATTTCTATTTTCAATTAAATTGGATGAATAATGAATAATTTTCAGTTGTAATCAGTATTTTTACTATACAAAAATAAAACTGTAAAAGAATAAAAAATACATATCACACACAGATGTGTAATTCTATTATTTGGTCATTTATTCTATTATTTATTATTACATGAGATAGTTTAACTGTATATTTAATGGCTTTAATATCAATTGATTCATTTAACATCAATAATTTCCAGTATAATAATCATTCTTTTGACCATCTTGGATGAGAAGTTTTATGTCGGCATGTTGCTTATACTGTGTTTTTAAGCTTAGATTAAAAATATTGTTCATTTTACTATAACGATAAAAATACACAAAACACACAATAATGTAATTTAATTTTAAGATGTATTTATTTATTTTTTATTACCTCATAATTTCCTTTGGTTATTTAATCTTTATAAATATTTTTATTTTTAATTAAAATAAAAATAATTTCAGTATTATAATCAGTATTTTGACTCTGTCTCCAACATGAATTGTAATACTTTTAATTTTAGGTTTACATGAGTATGATGCTTATACTGTATTTTTTTCATGCTTATTATAGTAAAAATATTGCAAATGTTTACTAAAAGGATAAAAAGCACACACTATTATGTAATTTTTTTTTATTATTTGTTATTACATTATTTTATTGATTTATTTAATAGGTCTAAATTTAGTAATAATTTTCAGTATAAAAATCAACAATTTGAGACGATTAGTTTTTTTTGTGGGCGGGGTTTTGTAAGAAAGTGGGTGTGTCTAGAACAGTTGACATCACTTACAGCACTTTTAAGTGTATGTAACGTACCCTGCATACTTACAGTGTTAATCAGCATTTGTGTGTATGTTTGTGTATGTTTCTGTCTTATGTGGCTCACTAGGATTTCTCTTCTCTTGCTCTCCATCTCTTATTTCTTTTCAGTCCCGCCAGCTGCTGTTTATCATCCACCTCCTCTCATCTCTATTTGATGTCTTTGTCATTTCCTCCTCTCTTCCTCTACTCTCTCGTTCTCTCTTTTCATCCCGGGTTTTATTATTGGCAGACAGCGGCCTTGTGTATCTTCACACGAGTATGAATCCATGCGGCGCTGGAGTGACGGCAGACACTGCTGTGATTCATATCAGCAGATTCAGAGCTGATATAATAACCGAGGATAATGCGAGTGAGCCGCGGCACATTCATCATTCTGAGGGCCCGTGTGTCCTCCTGTCCTCCCACTGACACTCATAAAACCCCGCGCTCTCTTCATAATACAGACCCACCGCCTGCACCATCGGTCCGATCCGAGCGCAGGAGACAGACGCCGATGACCAGCGTGTGATGATGCAACCGCTGTGAAAACCGCTGAGCTGTGAGCTCCCTGAATACCAGCACACTGCATACTGTGCAGTATACACTGTGATGCCTGCTGTTCTTGGAAATAGTATAGTTGTGATCTGGATACCATATGCTTTCTACTTTTTTTTCCTATGTTTATACTGATTTTATGAACATGAATTGCAAAGTTTTGTCCAAATTAGTTAAAAATAAAAATATTAAATAAAATGAATTTATATAACATAATAATAAATAATAAAATAATAATAACATTTATAACAAACCACATATATCTGTTTATTTATTTATTGTTGTTGTTGTTGTTGTTATTATTATAAATACCAATATAAACCAGATTAATATATGGTTTAAAATTTGTATAAATAATATTCGTTTATTTTTTGTTTTCTTATTAATATTACATTATATAATTTCTTTTCTTTTTTTGTAAATTTTATGTATTATATATATTTTTTTTAATTTTTTTTTTTTTTTTTTTATAGAAATGGGAGAAAACTTCACCATTAATATTCTTCAAATCAGTATAAATAATATTTTTGTACATTATCACACACTAGAAACAATACAGTTTACAGTGTATGCTTTGCAGAATGCAGTTAGTACGTTTATATTCTTTCAGCACACTGGCTGAATTCAGATTAACATACTATTTGTACTATTTCTGTCACGTAAATATATAGCAAAACTAGTAAGAATAGCATTCTAGTATACTGTTACAAACTCAGCCGTGACCTTTGAAACACTTCATATGCAACGCTATATATAACACTATTCAGTATGCTACTCTGTTGTGATTTGATGAGAAGGTCACACTGCTCCACCTACTACAGCTTACACTGGTTGGTGTTTTCAGATGATTCAGAGGCATAGTTTAGATGTTTGGGTTGGTTTGTAGCTTTAGGGAGTTTAGATGCTGTTCACTAGTAGAAGATGCTTCTTCAGTCATATTTATGCTGTGAGATGTTAGAAAAACCTTGGAGATTCTCTTGTTTTGCTGATTTTGGATTCAGGTTATTAGTCCATTTGTGTTATAAATAGTATATTTGTGTTTTTCAGCATATCATCTGTATCTTCATCAATTTATGCAAATTCACCATGCTCATTTCTGCCAAAATATCATGCTTACTATACAAAGAGGAAAATCATATTAGGCCAACTCTTCATTACTCAAGAGACTTCATAGAGTTGAGCATCAACTTTTGTTCTTTTGGTCTTGGTGCTGGAAAGACATGAGGCGGGAAACAAACGCACATCCGTATGACACAGGGGTGCGATAAGGCAGAAATATCATATCACGATTCATGATTTAATTACGATTCTTTGTCATGTTGGTTTTCTATTTTGCAAGTTGTCTGAGCATTACAGCCAAGCTAATTTCCTATTATAAAGACAAAAGCTTTCAAAATATTAAAAAGAATGGCAGATATTTAGGCCAAAGTGGGTGAAGATAAAAATCTTTGTCATTATTTTATCTTTGCTATTAAAAAATAAGAACAAGATACACATTACAAATACACAAAATATACAAATAAAACAAACAGGGCTGTATTTTCAGGTACAATAGGTGTATTTAGTAGTAGCATTCAAGGAATTGAATATAAGAAGAAAGCACTATATAGAATGATTCCTATTAAAGCAACTATTAAAGTTTTTCAGTCAAGAATAGTGAATGATTTTTCTCTTTGTGTTTTGTTGTTTTATTAACAGTAAAGGAATAGTTCACTGGTCAATTCTGTCATAGTGTTTTATTTTTGTACATTATCACACACTAGAAACAATACAGTTTACAGTGTATGCTTTGCAGAATGCAGTTAGTACGTTTATATTCTTTCAGCACACTGGCTGAATTCAGATTAACATACTATTTGTACTATTTCTGTCATGTAAATATATAGCAAAACTAGTAAGAATAGCATTCTAGTATACTGTTACAAACTCAGCCGTGACCTTTGAAACACTTCATATGCAACGCTATATATAACACTATTCAGTATGCTACTCTGTTGTGATTTGATGAGAAGGTCACACTGCTCCACCTACTACAGCTTACACTGGTTGGTGTTTTCAGATGATTCAGAGGCATAGTTTAGATGTTTGGGTTGGTTTGTAGCTTTAGGGAGTTTAGATGCTGTTCACTAGTAGAAGATGCTTCTTCAGTCATATTTATGCTGTGAGATGTTAGAAAAACCTTGGAGATTCAATTGTTTTGCTGATTTTGGATTCAGGTTATTAGTCCATTTGTGTTATAAATAGTATATTTGTGTTTTTCAGCATATCATCTGTATCTTCATCAATTTATGCAAATTCACCATGCTCATTTCTGCCAAAATATCATGCTTACTATACAAAGAGGAAAATCATATTAGGCCAACTCTTCATTACTCAAGAGACTTCATAGAGTTGAGCATCAACTTTTGTTCTTTTGGTCTTGGTGCTGGAAAGACATGAGGCGGGAAACAAACGCACATCCGTATGACACAGGGGTGCGATAAGGCAGAAATATCATATCACGATTCATGATTTAATTACGATTCTTTGTCATGTTGGTTTTTCTATTTTGCAAGTTGTCTGAGCATTACAGCCAAGCTAATTTCCCTATTATAAAGACAAAAGCTTTCAAAATATTAAAAAGAATGGCAGATATTTAGGCCAAAGTGGGTGAAGATAAAAATCTTTGTCATTATTTTATCTTTGCTATTAAAAAATAAGAACAAGATACACATTACAAATACACAAAATATACAAATAAAACAAACAGGGCTGTATTTTCAGGTACAATAGGTGTATTTAGTAGTAGCATTCAAGGAATTGAATATAAGAAGAAAGCACTATATAGAATGATTCCTATTAAAGCAACTATTAAAGTTTTTCAGTCAAGAATAGTGAATGATTTTTCTCTTTGTGTTTTTGTTGTTTTATTAACAGTAAAGGAATAGTTCACTGGTCAATTCTGTCATAGTGTTTTATTTTTATACCATCACTTACTCACTCAAAAGTTGTTTTAAACCTGAATGAGTTTCTTTCTTCTGCTGAAAACCAAACAGTTGCTGGTTCATGGTGACTTCCATAGTGTTTTTTTTCCCTACTATAAAATTCAATGTGGACCAGCAACTGTTTGGTTAACCATATTCTTTAAAATATCTTATTTTGTGTTCAGCACAAGAAATAAATTAATTCAGGTTTGGGACAACATGTGGATGAGTAAATAATGACAGTAATTACATTTCTGGGTGAACTATCCTTTAATGACAATCGGCAGCATGTTCAGTACTGTTCCTTTAAGAGTTGCACGCATCTAATATACAATACAGGCACTCATCTGTTTTCTCTCAACTGTTTACTTTCATTTTAGACATAACCAACTACATGTCTATGTGTGTTTTGACAGTATTAGTGCAAAAGATAACTTAGTTTAGTAATCAGGTGCTGTTTTACAGGCTTTTTTAGTGTGCGCGCTTAGAAAAGCACACGTCAGAACAGCACGTGAATGAAACGTTTAACCGGCAAGGCAAATGCAAATAATGTACTTTTGTGATTGCGAATAAGTGCAGTGTCCCGTGAGAGTAAATCTACCGCTGAGTTAACACTGATGTGAATGTATGTGGTGTTGTACAGTAAGTTATATTGATACGGCGGCGCCAGAACAGTAAATTTATAGAATGTACGCTGGAGCACGATACTACAATATTCTTCAAAAGCAGATCGTGGAGACATTTTTATTGTCCACGATCAAAAATCGTCATATCGCACACCCCTAGATGACGTAAACCGCATGTAAGCATACGCATCACTACACTGCTCATGTGCGCAAGGTATTTTTTTAATCCAATTGAGAAAGTAGTTATATTCATCCATTTACATGCTTATTTTTGTTTTTGATTGAAATGTCATTCGGATCAAGCCCAGTCGAATCGGATTGATTGAGGTGCCTTGCATAAAGATTTTTCAGTCCGACTGAGCCATCATTACAATTATTAACAGATTATTTGGGCGTGTATAACGTAGTTCTCGTCGCAGCTGTTCTGCTCACGGCCGCACGTTTTTTTCCTGCTCTCAAGAAGTGATTAGAAGTGAGGAGCCACCTCTGGTTTCCAGGGGCAACTGGAGCACTTGACTGCTACTAGAGCTCATATGTGAGGGTAAGTGTTGGCGGGCTGCAGATTAAACGACACATTTGCTTTGAAGTGAAGCTCTTAGTCTCGCGTTTGACACGCTGCCGTCAAGAATCACGTATGTGAAATTTCAAATATTTTCTTTCATCTTAAACCGCGCTGACCCGCCCAAGAAACGCAGCAGCTGTATTACTATAACAAAGTTGAGTGCGTGATGTGAAGTCTAAACGTTGGATTGTTTTCTGAAGTGCTTTTCTAGAACTACATGCAATCTGCAGCTCAAAAAGTGAAACTAATCAGCAGATGAACTAAATAAGTGCGTATTAATGTATCGTTTGGGCCACAGCGGAAATCTCTCAGTTGGCCTCCGTATAGATTGTTTGCCTTGCCGATCGCTCTGCTTTTGTCTCGCAGCGTCGCGCCGTGATATAACGCGTCTGCCAGCGGGACTCACTGTGTTTGTCCAGGCTTTGATGAGGTTTGAGGAGGGATCTCGCACGCTTGCGTTTGTGCCCCTGCGGAGCTTTCGGGAAGAAAAATGTCCCGAGACATCAGACTTTCTGTTTGGCAGGATCATGAAATCTGAGTGTTTTCTCAGATCTGACTCAGATCATCTGAGCTAATTTCTCATGAACTCATAGTTTCTTCTTGAGGTTAGTTTTATGCAGTAAATGTGATAATTATTACACACACATACATATTAAATACTGTAAAATATGTGACCATGGACCACAAAACCAGTCTTAAGTGTCAATTTTATGATATTGAGATTTATACATCATCTGAAAGCTGAATAAATAAGCTTTCCATTGATGTATGGTTTGTTAAGGATCAGACAATATTTGGCAGAGAAACAACTATTTGAAAATCTGGAATCTGAGGGTACAAAAAAATCAAAATATTGAGAAAATCACCTTTAAAGTTGTCCAAATGAAGTTCTTAGCAATGCATATTACTAATCAAAAATGAAGTTTTGATATATTTACAGTAGTAAATGTACAAAATATCTTCATGGAACATGATCTTTACTTAATGTCCTAATGATTTTTGGCATAAAAGAAAAAGAAATTTTTTGACCCATACAGTGTATTTTTGGCTATTGTTACAAATATACCCCAGCGACTGGTTTTGTGGTCTAGCGTCACATATATATATATATATATATATATATATATATATATATTTATATAAATAAAATTATATATAATATATTTAATAGTGTTTTATATAGTGTTTTAGCCTATATATAGTGCTGCTATACATAGGGGAAAATCTAAAGTGTAAACTTTTGGTCTTTTGATTAAGAATTACATTTTTAAGAGTTGTTTGAGTTCATACTAAGATTTCTGATGTTTACTGCTTGAGGAAATCTGAGTGCAGTTTGAGACATTTTCAAGATGTTCTTCTGAAACTCTAGAAGAGACATGTAAGAGATTGTAAGAAGAAACATTGATTAAAAAATATATAAAAATATATATTTTTATTCATATGTATAATATTAATATATTTAATACATGTATATTATATGTATGTATATATATATATATATATATATATATACACACACACACACACACACACATATGTATGGATGTGTGTATGTATATATATATATATATATATATATATATATATGTGTGTGTGTGTGTGTGTGTGTGTGTGTGTGTGTGTGTATACAGTATATATATATATATATATATATATATACACATACAGTATATACACACAAATATGTATGGATGTATATATATGTATATATATACAGTGCCCTCCAAAAGCATTGGAACAGTGAAGACAAAATTGCTCTGTTGGCTGTGGAGTCAAGACATTTACAAATATGATGAAAAGATGAATATGAGACAAAACAGAATGTCACATTTTATTATTGGTTGATTCAACACACAGATGTTTTACCAGCTAAGAAGTTCAGCACTTTTAGATCTGATGTGAGCATAAGTATTGGAACAGTTGCCTCACAGGTCTTTCTGAGTGATCAGCTGTGTCCTGTTGCATTAATTCTTCAGATATTAAAAGCAGGGAATGTGTCGTATCAGTTATATCCATTACTTCTGCATTCTGAATCTTGCATTCGATTTGGATGCGAAAAGAAGTCGTCAATTAAAGCTCTAGCAAAAACAAAGGGCATGAAGAAATCAAGAGTTTGGAAACCACCAGCGACACCAGCAACCAACAACGACCTGATCAGCTGACAAAACAACAGTAGTTGATGACAGACAAATCATAAAAGCTGTGAAAATGAACCCTAAAAGACGTGTCTGCAAAATAACCAACAACTTCCAGAAAGCTGGGGTGATGCTCTGACAATCTACTGTCCTCAGGAGACTGACACAGAATTACAGATGCTACACAGCAAGATACAAACCTCTGACCAGCTCCAAAAATACAAAGGCAAGATTAGAGTTTGTAAAAAAGCACAAAGGTGAGCCAGAAGAGTTTTGGAACTGTGTTTATGGACCGATGAGACAAAGATGAACCTTTATCTAAGTGATGGGAAAGCAAAAATGTGGAGAGAAAAAGGTAACTGCAATGATCCCAAGCATACAGCCTCATCTGTAAAGCATGGTGGAGGTGGTGTCATGGCATGGGCATGCATGGCTGCCTCTGGAACAGACCCTCTCAACTTTACTGATGACTTAATGTATGATGACAGTAGCAGAATGAGTTTGGAAGGGTACAAAACCATCTTGCCTACCAATATTCAAGAAAATGCCACCAGATTCATTGGGAAGTGCTTCATATTGCATCAGGACAATGATCCATAACACCTGCCAGTTCAGTCAAGGAGTTTATCAGGGCAAAGAAATGGAAAGTCTTAGATTGCCCAAGTCAATCTCCAGATTTAAATCCGATTGAACATGAATTTCAGCAGCTGAAGTAAAGGCAGGAATTCCCCAAAACAAGCAACAGTTTCAATTGGCTGCATTGAAGGCTGGGGAAAGCATTTCAAAGGATGAGACCAAGAGTCTGGTGATGTCTATGGGTCACAGACTCACTGCTGTGATTGTGTGCAAGGGATCTGCAACTAAATAATAGCTTTTAATCTTTTACATCTGCCTTAAGGTCATCAGTCCCAATACTTATGCTCGCATCAAATGTGAAACTCTAAAAGTGCTGTTCTTTTTATTTGGCAAAACATGTATGTGTTGAAAAAGCTAATAATAAAATGTGTATATATATATATATATATATATATATATATATATATATATATATATATATATATATATATATATATATATATATACAGTGGTATGCAAAAGTTTGGGCACCCTGTAAATTTTCATGATTTTCCTTTATAAATCATTGGTTGTCTGGATAAGAAATTTCAGTTAAATATATGATATAGGAGATAAACACAGTGATATTTGAGAAGTGAAATAAAGTTTATATGATTTATGGAAAGTGTGCAAGAATTATTTAAACAAAATTAGGCATGTGCATAAATTTAGGCACCACAAAAGAAAAATTAACTCAATATTTTGTGCATCCTCCTTTTGCAGAAATAACAGCCTCTAAACGCTTTCTATAGCTTCCAATTAGAGTCTGGATTCTGGCAGAAGGTATTTTGGACCATTCTTCTTTACAAAACATCTCCAGTTCAGTCAGGTTTGATGGTTTCTGAGCATGGACAGCCCGCTTTAAATCACACCACAAATTTTCAATAATATTCAGGTCTGGGGACTGAGATGGCCATTCCAGAACGTTGTACTTGTTCCTCTGCATGAATGCCTTAGTAGATTTTGAGCAGTGTTTAGGGTCGTTGTCTTGTTGAAAGATCCAGCCCCGGCGCAACTTCAACTTTGTCACTGATTCCTGGACATTGTTCTCCAGAATCTGCTGATATTGAGTGGAATCCATGCGACCCTCAACTTTAACAAGATTCCCAGTCCCTGCACTGGCCACACAGCCCCACAGCATGATGGAACCGCCACCAAATTTTACTGTAGGTAGCAAGTGTTTTCTTGGAATGCTGTGTTGTTTTTCCGCCATGCATAACGCCCGTTGTTTTGCCCAAATAACTCTATTTTAGTTTCATCAGTCCACAGCACCTTATTCCAAAATGAAGCTGGCTTGTCCAAATGTGCTTTAGCATACCTCAAGCGACACCGTTTGTGGCGTGTGCAGAGAAAAGGCTTTTTCCGCATTACTCGTCCATACAGCATCTCCTTGTGTAAAGTGCACTGAATAGTTGAACGATGCACAGTGACACCATCTGCAGCAAGATGATGTTGTAGGTCTTTGGAGCTGGTCTGTGGGTTGACTGTGACTGTTCTCACCATCCTGCGCCTCTGCTTATCTGAGATTTTTCTTGGTCTGCCACTGGCCTTAACTAGAACTGTGCCTCTGGTCTTCCAATTCCTCACAATGTTCCTCACAGTTGAAACTGAGAGCTTAAATCTCTGAGACAGCTTTCTGTATCCTTCCCCTAAACCATGATGTTCAACAATCATTGTTTTCAGGTCATCTGAGAGTGGTTTTGAGGCTCCCATGTTGCCACTCTTTAGAGAAGATGCAAAGAGGAGAAACACTTACAATTGGCCTCCTTTAAATACTTTCTCATGATTGGATTCACCCGTGTATGGAGGTCAAGGGTCACTGAGGTTACCAAACCAATTTTGAGTTCTAATAATCGGTGCTAAAGGTATTGAAATCAATAAAATGACAAGGGTGCCTAAATTTATGCACATGCCTAATTTTGTTTAAATAATTCTTGCACACTTTCCATAAATCATATAAACTTTATTTCACTTCTCAAATATCACTGTGTTTATCTCCTATGTGATATATTTAACTGAAATTTCTTATCCAGACAACCAATGATTTATAAAGGAAAATCATGAAAATTTACAGGGTGCCCAAACTTTTGCATACCACTGTATATATATATGTGTGTGTGTATATATATATATATATATATATATATATATATATATATATATATATATATATATATATATATATGTATATGTATATATATATATATGTGTGTGTATACACACACACATATATATATATATATATATATGTGTGTATATATATGTGTGTATACACACACACACATATATATATATGTATATATGTGTGTGTGTGTGTGTGTGTATACACACATGTGTATATATATGTATAAATATTAGATTTATTCACTAAGTATTATCTATACAAACCCTAGGGATCTAATGTTAGATGACTTATTTTTCTCCCTTAGAGTTAACTACTATCTGGCGTTTGCATTATAGTAAACACTGAATGAATGAACGAGTGGTTTTCAGTGCTTCATATGGCTGAATGTGTAAAGCAGTCTTGCCGCTGACACTCATGTTTTCTCCTGCGCGACAGTGAGATGTCATGATACATGTGAGCAGAGGCAGCAAGCCCAGTTTCCATCCTCTCTTCCCAGATTTGACAGCTGCTCTCAGTTGATGTATTAGAAAGTCTCCTGGCATCATCCTTACTTTACATCATTACTATAGTAACCGATGTAGATATAGTGTACACTAGATATTGAACAAACAGCTCAGATTTCATCTCGTAAAGATCGAGACCTGGTGAATATTACTATAATTAAGTAGTTGATATTTGATGATTGTTAATCTCTTTGATGCCATGAACTCTCCTCAGAAATTCTTGTAAGTGCAGAGATCTGCAAAAAATTATTTCTGAGTAAGTTTTTATTTAGTAGATTTGACATGTTTGACTTTTGTAAACTTATATAAAAATCCCTATTTCATTTATTAGCACTGCATATTTAATATATGCAAGTATGTGCATATATACTTATTTAATTAACACTGCATAAGACTTGACTTTCTAGATTGTCTTGAAAAACTGGCAGATATATATTTCTTTTTTAAATACTTTAAAACAAGTGGAGCAATATGTGCAGAAACACAAAATACACGTATATAAAAGATCCATTAATGAAACTTTTTTTTTTTAAATATCGCTACTGGTCAAAATTTGAAATAGTTAAGATTAATATTTGAAATAGTTAAGATTAATATTTGAAGAAGTTTACATATGATTTTGTTTTTGTTTCTGAAAGAAGTATTTTCTACTCACCAAGGCTGTATTATTTAATAAAAAATGCAGTAATATTGTGAAATATTATTGCAATTTCAAAAACAAAAAATTGTTCTTTATTTGAATAAAGCTATTTTAAAATGGAATTTATTCCTGTGATAAAAGCTGAATTTTCAGCAGCAAATATAATATTTTAATATAATAATATTAAAAATCAAAATACTGGTTAAAAATAAATAAAAAATAACACTTATTATTAATTTATTATTACAAACCTTTGAGTAGTACACACACACACACACACACACAAACACACAATTCTCAATATTAATTAACTGTTAACTACCACTTCTGATTCAGTAAACTCCTAATTTGCAGCTTATTAATAGTTAGTAAGGTAATTAGGCTATGCAGGCATTAATATGTGACCCTGGAGCACAAAACCAGTCATAAATAGCACAGGTATATTTGTAAGAAATAGCCAACAGTGCAGTGCATTGTATGGGTCAAAGTTATCGATTTTTCTTTTATGCCAAAAATCATTGGGATATGAAGTAAAGATCATGTTCCATGAAATATTTTGTAAATTTCCTACCGTAAATATAACAAAACGTAATTTTTGATTAGTAATGCATTGCTAAGAACTTCATTTGGACAAATTTAAAGGTGATTTTTTTCAGTATTTGATTTTTTTGCACCCTCAGATTCCAGATTTTCAAATAGTTGTATTTTGGCCAAATATTGACCCTTATGACTGGTTTTGTAAACTGGCTCCAGGGTCACATATGTGTTTATAAGTACTAAAAACTGCCAGTATACTAGTAATATGCATGCTAGTTATAGGGAGAATTGGTCCTTAAAATAAAGTGTTACTATATCTGATTAATATTAAATTACTAAACATTTCCCATATTTCCACAAGTGATGAGCAGGAAAAGATCATGCATTGCATCTTGTATTGGATTAGTTCATAATCAATCGTAAATGAATAAGCTTGTGCATGTAAACATGGTGAGTCGATGTGATTTTATGATAGCTGTGCATTTGTTAGATTTGGGAGCAGCTCTGATGTTGCAGCGTCTCAATTGTGTTTCACGGCATCTGAGCGCAGAATAAGCGTACGGCGCTTTGATCTAAACTCAATCAACCAGAGATTCAGATTTCAAAGAGACCTGCCGCCTGCTTCTTCAAATGAGTGTCTCCCTGAAATGAAGCCGACCTCCCCTCCGCTGAGATATTTAGGGCATTTCCCGCTCGTCTCGTCGAGAGTGGCCGAAAGCGGCTGGTTTTCATTAAAGAGTTTGCTGGGCTGATGGACTGGGTCGATCACTGAAGGCGTCCTCTCTGTCTCTGATAGAGACGCTGATTATGCGCATGTCGCTCTTGTATCTGATCTGCCTTTTTTCTGTTCCCTGTGAAATAATGATGCCCCAGGACCCCAATTATAATATGCAGATCGGCTAGCAGTAATTACAGGAAGCGCTTGCCTGTCATCTTCGTCCCAGAGAGACTGCGGCTCGCATCACAAGAGCTTTTGTGCAGAGAAAATCTCACGGATGCATTCAGCCTTCAACAACAATCAGACACCACACCATCTATCTATCTATCTATCTATCTATCTATCTATCTATCTATCTATCTATCTATCTATCTATCTATCTATCTATCTATCTACCTATATCTATCTATCTGTCTGTCTGTCTTTGTGTGTCGTTTTATCTATCTATCTATCTATCTATCTATCTATCTATCTATCTATCTATCTATCTATCTCTATCTGTCTGTCTGTCTGTCTCTGTCTATCATTTTATCTATCTATCTATCTGTCTGTCTGTCTCTGTCTATCATTTTATCTATCTATCTGTCTGTCTGTCTCTGTCTATCATTTTATCTATCTATCTGTCTGTCTCTGTCTATCATTTTATCTATCTGTCTATCTATCTATCTATCTGTCTGTCTGTCTGTCGTTTTATCTATCTATCTATCGTTCTGTCTATCGTTCTGTCTATCATTCTATCAGTGCACTTGTGCAAGTGAAAAATACACTGGACTACTAGATTTTGTACGTTGTCTGAAGAAAATATGAAGGTATAAATATGAAGTGCTTTCCTGTAAAGAAGCTGCAGCCATGCACTTGCTAGAGATGGTTGTAGATGGTTTCTTACTGGTCTGAAGTGAAAAGAGTTCAGTCTCAATTCTCTGTGATATTCTGGTCTTTAGATTTGACTCAGATTGTAAGAAACACTCATTGGTTTAATGATAACACAGTGCAAATCTTTGCCTATTCAGATGCTTTTTTTTAAAGCTCAAGAGCTGGGATTTCAAACATTACAAAGTTTTTTTAAGCAGCAATATTAAACCATTTAAAAAAACTTTAAAATCTGAAAATTGGTTTAAGGAATTTCTGTCTGGATTTTAAGGCTTTTATTTGACTTTCATCACTTTCTATGTGAACGAAAACATTAGCTATCAGTCAGTCATCAGGAACCATCATTTCCTTCATTTCTTCATATATTCGTTCATTACGCTTCACGATATAAACTCATTTTACACATTATGAACAAATGTCTTATCTCCAGGCCACGATCGGAGCGTGGACAGATTTCCCAGCATGCCTTTTGTCTGGACGGAAGTCTCGGGAACCCCCCGTGGGTTTGACAGCGGCCCCCACTGCGTCGGCGGCCGTTTGAATGGGATTATGGGTAAATGAAGAGGCGCTCTGGAGGAAGCGGTTAAGAGGATTTGGGTGTGTTATTAGCCATATGTGGAGGGATTCTGCTCAACACGTCTTCATCTCACACAGAGCTCGTTTCAGCAGCACATGCTACCACACATCACGTGTGTTCAGAGCTAAACTGGACTGGAAGTCTTTCTCATACTAGATTTTTAATGCATTCACACTACTCTTCGGTAAGATATTTTAATAGTTTTGAAAGAAGTCTCTTCTGCTCACCAAGGCTGCATTTGGCTAGTTGACAAATAGCCAGTAAAAAATGCAAAACAAATTATGGTCAACAACTTCGTCAATTCTTTCATTCTTGTTTTTTTTTTTTTACATTTTTACTGAACTGTATCATAAATTTGTCCTATGGTGTGACATAGCGAAAATTAAGAAAAATAATTTCCTCTTAATAATACATAAATAGCATGAGAGAGATTTATCTTCATTGTCAGACACTTATTTTCATATAGTGTTATTTATTTAATATGAAATTATAATTAACATAATTGTTCTAATTAACATAAACTTCTATTTAATTTTGAACATGTCAAAGGAGAAAGAAAGTTTAATATTGATACAAACAATATCAACATGTTCAAAAATGTATCAAAAATTCAGTCTCGTAGTCAATCATAGGTGCGTTTCCCAAAAGCATCGTTAACTAAGTATGGTTGTTAGTTCCATTGAACTCTATTGGTAACGATGCAACTTGCGACCATAGTTGTTTTTGGGAAACACAACCCAGTATGTTACTGAAACTCTTCTAGCTACATGTGCGGCACAGCTAAATATGATTGATATTCAAACTATATTCATTAAAATGTGAATGGATTTTTTTTTTTTTTTTACTATATGGGTACTCTTTTTAAGGCATCATTTTTATTGTATTTACATTCTGCATCATTCTCTTAGGATCTCCTCCCTTCTGTGGATCCCTGTTAATTTTCGGTCTATATTTCCGTGTCCTCTTTCTTCAACTAATTTCTCTCCCTCAATTCTTTCTGTCTCAAAAACAAATGATCTCATTTTATACTTATGTTCATGACACTTTATAACAGTAAAAGTTTTCTGCAAAAACATCAGAAAATAGTTTAATTAATGTAATTATTGCATTTAAGAACACTGAAAATGATCACAAAATAATAAAAAGGAGATTATTTAATTATTTAAAATGCTTTTTAAAGAGACCTTGTCCTATTGTGTGACATACAAAGGACAACAAAACGTAACACTGAGAGAAAAATTGACCATGTGCACATTTCACGGGCTTCACAGGGCACTTCAGTAACACGACCATCAATAGGGTCCTTCAACTAATTAAAGTTTTCTTTTTTTTAAAATCAGGATATTGTGTCACACCATAGACCATGGTTTTCAGAGACAACCTACGCTTCAACCTACACCTACGTTCCTACGCTTTCAGAAATATATAGATGAAAAAAATGATTGCCATTTACTAAAATAGACATTTATTAACATTTTTATGCTTTTCTTTTAATTTATAAAAGTTGTAATTTACTGAACCATGCTTGAGATAGTCACACCATATGACAATTTTGAGATTTGTCTCAAAAATGAAAAAAATCGAATAACATTGCAGCTTTTTATAACAACAGGTCCATGTAGGACAAAGAAATGTCTAACCATTTAATGCATTTTAAATAGCGACAATATTAATTATATTCATTTAATGCCATCTCATGTCAACAACCCATTTATTTGATCAAAAATACAGTAAAAACTGCAAAATTCTTAATTATTATTACAATTTAAAATAACTGTGTTCTATGTGAATATAAAGCTGAATTTTCAGCATCATTACTGCAGTCTTCAGTGTCACATGATCCTTCAGAAATCATTCTAATATGCTGATTTGCTGCTCTGGAAATGTTTCTGATTATTATCAATGTTGAAAATACATCTACATACAAGATATTCATTTGATACCTTTATACTCTTAACTATTATTTATGTATTTTACTCATCTCATCTCATACTCGTCTCATATTACTCATATTTTTACACACTTCTTTGGATAGGGGAACATCTTGATACCTCAATGAAACATATCTGAGAATTCTGTGAAGTCTTCTGAGATATGAAAGATAAACCTTTGAGCAATAGTTGTACTTTATACTTAAATACTTGCATGGAAGGTTTTGTTGCCTTACTTATTAAATGCACCAAAGTAACACATTAAATAAATGTGAAATTTTGAAGTAGTAAGACTGAAATATTTATAGTGTTTAATATTTTATAGTATTATAGTATAATAAAAAAAATGTGTTTTCTTGCAAAACATATTCTAATAATCTTTTATTTAGTTGCAACAAAATCTAACATTAAATTTTGAAGTAGAAAGCCTATATTATCACACATTTATATCTTATTGTAAAACATACTCTGATAATTGTTTTATTTACAACTTTGAAAAATCATTTTGTACAGTGAATGTCAGGTTTGTGTTGTTCAAAGCCTTGATTAGTCTTATATCTGTAATGTCTTCCAGGGATTCATGGCTTCCTGTGGCCGTCGACGGTCAGGTGTGAGCGAATGCCGAGCGCTTTCTCTTTGAAGTGTGTGCATCACTTCCTGCAGGGCCTGTAAGGCTTGATAAGAGAGAGTCCCGCTGCTGAAGAAATGATTCCTCCACACTGATTTGCGCTCATTCTGACGCGTCTCTTCTGTGGTTCGGTCGGTGGACGGTGTTCACGGGAGTCATATCTTCTGAGCTTTGACGGGAAGGATAATTGAATTGTGTTTGTCTGAAGTGGCGGATGAGCTTGTTTCACTCACCGGTTCAGTCATGGGAAGCGCTGCACTTCAGAGTTTCGCTCGTGCACTTCTGAGAACAACTCTCTCCGGTGGCGAGATGCTTGTTTACTTGCGATAACTCTCTGAACGTTGGCTGATAACTCCGGATCTGATGTTGGCCGTTCAGGTTGATGGCGTTGGGCGTTTTCCAAAATGTTATCTGAGATGATAACAGCATCTTGAAAAAGAGAGAGGATTGAGTTGTTGGCTTTTCTCTTGCAATCTAGATCGGTCTCAACACAAATACGAGGTGTTTAGACTTCGTGTCTTGAGTTGTTAAAGAGATTTCACTTGTATAACAGTACAGAGAAGTTGTTTAGATGTTAAAGGGATTGTGCAACCAAAAAATAAAGTTATGTTCATCATTTACTCAGCCTCATGTCATCCTGCATGACTTTTTTCTTCTGTGAAACTCAAAAGGAGATGTTTTGCAGAATGTTCAGGCTGTTCTTAAACTAAATTAGAACTGAAGCCCTAAAAATGACACACAAGCACAACTAATGAGTTTTTTGAAGTAAAAATGATTGCTAAGTGCAGTGAACAGACTTCAATGTTTGTATTTGTATTTGTCAAATACTTTTTTCCCACCCCAGGCTTGATGCAGGGTTATTATAGATAACTAAAAACCTAAAACCATTAAAAAAAAAAAAAAACTCATTACTTGAAATGAAGTAAAATTAGCTGAAATAAAATTCAGCAACAAATCTCATTTTCATTTAGTTTAATTTGAAGTACTAAATAACAACTAAATCAATTTAAATTTCCCACTTCTGAAAAATTATATGGAAATATACCAAATAAAATGCTAAAACAGTAACTAAAATGAACAAAATGTTAAAAAAAAATACAATATAATTAAAGAATATTTTTTTAAAAACTATACAAATATGTCAGTAATATTAAAATAACACTGGATTGATAGTTATAATTAACAAAAAATAAATAAATAAGAAATAAAAATGATACATATTAGATGAAAAACCTTGTTACCTTGAACCACTAAACTGAAATAAAAATAAATTAATCATAAATAGTCATATTAACAAAAATCTAATAAAAGGCCAAAAGCACACAAAAATTAACTAAAATTAAAATGGAAACTGAAAATCTAAAATAAAGCTAATTAAAAATATTAATAAAAATTTGTATATAGATAATACTAAATATATAATAATTAGGGCTGAGCGATATGGCAAAAATATTAAAATCTCGATTTTTACGAACGTTTGACCGATTATCGTTTTTTTACGATTTTTAACTAGCCAACTTGAAAATGTGACTACAACATGATTCAAGTAACTTGTTTTTTATTAACCCTCTAGTTAAAGAAAATTCTATTCTAAGTGCGCCACACATGTAGATGCCAATATGATTTAAAGGCTAAACAAATCACTTGTTAAATATCTTTGCAGAATGATGCATGAACTACAACTATATATTGTACAAACTTGACATACATATTATATGTTCAGAAATAATACAACGAAAATACTTTTTATAAAAATCTCATAAGTCAAGGTAATTCAGTTTCAAAATGGCTGAAGGTATAACTCCAGTAGACTATTATTAACTATAAATGTTCTGTAAAAACAATGAACAGCAGCTTTCGGCCTGTCACCATGATGCAGACATGAAATATAAGACATGTAGTAGTGGTTCTTTACAGGTTTTTTATTCGATTGCGCTGCTTTTCCATAGTTTTTTCTATGTAAACATGGACACGTTTGACTGTTGCGCTCGCGTCTCTTGCAGCATCTCATGCATGAAACAGTCTAAATACGCAGTGCTCAAGTTAAAAGTTCACTCCCATCTTCTTGCATGTTTTTCTTATTCCACTGCCGCGTCGCATCTTTGTCAACACAAAAGTGCATTCTGTGTGATATGAGCGCGTCACACGTGAGTGGTTAATCGCGTGCGGTTGGATCGTTATTTTCTCTTTACTGTTATTTTGTGAACGTTTGGTAATATTTCTTTTCAAAATCACGATTCCTTGATTTCTAAAAAAATAAAATCATGGCAAAACATTAAATTTTAAATAATCGATAAAATCAGAAAAATTTGGTTTCTTTGTCTTAAGCAACCCAACATGCCACGGGACGGCAGTAGGAGTGTTAGGAGCTTGTTTGAAAGCAGTCACTGTTGTGATTTTGTTCGGCGCCGCTGAACGCTTCACCGTAACTAATCTGTGTTTGTTGTCCTGCAGCGGTGTTCACAGAGGTCCCTCATGACATCACGGCGCAGAGCGGGCAGGATGTGGAGATGGCCTGCTCCTTCAGAGGCGCCGGATCGCCCTCCTACTCACTGGAGATTCAGTGGTGGTACATCAGGAACCACAGAGAATGGACTGATAAGCAGACGTGGAGCACCAATCAGGTACAGGCAGCAATTACCCATAATGCGGCGCTGTTCTGAGTGATTGCTGAAATCGTGCGTGTTGTTGAGGAGAGGAGCGGAGCTTTACTAAATGATCAGAGAAATCATTTACACCTGCTGGACCAGAAAACAGGTGAAGAAATCCCTCAGACACCACCTAGCAACCACACAGAACACCTAGCAACCTGATAACATCTAAAACACCTAGCAATCATCCAGAACACCCTAGCAACCCCACAGCAATCTAGCAACCACCTAAAATACTAGGGGTGCTCCGATCAGGATTTTTGAGGCCGATCACAGAAAGCAGTATCTGCCGATACGATCACCGATACCGATCTTTTTAAAGACTTCTTTTTATCATGTCGAATTATTTATAGCGATGATCCTATCAAGATTTTTATACATTTATTCAGGGCCTGAATTTAATTTTTGAAAATCAATTCCACTCTTAGGTGACTCTTGTGAGAGGGGATTTTTTAATTTGCAGGGTGGAGGGCAGGCATTTTTTTAGACATTTTTTCAAAAATATATATTTATCTCACCTAAATATTTGATCATACACTGCATTTTTGTTTTGACAGTCATGCAGTTGTTGAACAATAGCTTACACACAGCACAAGCCTGATTCCGTGAGCTTTGTGTGAGGCGGCCTTTTACACCAGATTCACACATACTCCGTTTGTAGAGCGTATGCAGTTCATGTGCGGTACGTAAGCGGTGCAGAAACAGCATGGACTCTCATTGTGCTTTCACACGGGAGTCTGCAATTGATCCATGGCTGTTTACAACAAACACAACATTTATCCATTATTTTGATTTCAAATCCAAACATTGTTACTTAAAACGCTTTTTCAGCATTGTGATTCTTTTTTTTTTTTACACAGTACAGTAATACAATCTTTCATAGATGTATTTAAACACAATAAATATAAGAAACACATTATTCAATGCTTTTTACTTTTGCATTTACTTCTAGATTTATATATTAAGTTGCTCAAGCAAGTGGCAAAACATGTAAACTACTTTTCTTACATTATCACAAACATTCTAAATTAATACTTACCAGTAACAGAAACAGTCAGCTCTACTGGCTTTTCTTTTGCATTTAATTCTTTATTACAAGCAATCCTGCGGTTCATAAAGAACTGTGTTTTCCTACCTCCACGAGTGCCATCTATTATTGCCTTAAGTGCTCTTTTCCTCTAAACCTAGCCCAAAAGCCATAGCCTAGGCTATGTAGGAACGTTTTTGGTATGTAGGAACATTTATGGTAATAATGGTGTTATTACTACATTTTCTGTGTCAATCCATGTTCATATTTACCGCAAACAATGCGCTGTTACTTTAATTACTTTAATAGCGCATGCAGTGGAAACAATCTCTTTTCGATCTCAGATGCACCGCTCCTGGAACGCACCGCCGGACTGCAACTGTGTGCAGTCACTGTAGTGGGAACGCTTTAATCCGTTAACATGAGCGTGGAAACATACGCACTGCAGACGGAGTAATGTGAACCCGGCGTTATGTGTGTGCGCTGCGAGTGTGCATCAGCACCCGGTCTCCAGGATATCGTGTGAGTGCTGAATGGTTTAAACACTGGCAAGAATTAAAAATGGAATTTATAAACTTTAGTGACGATGCGACACTGCCTCGATTGTGCAAGTGACAATTCCTGTGTCAACTGTGCAGCGTGCAGCTCGATTATAGTGCAGACGCGATGTTATTTGAAGCCATTTGAGCATTTTGAGAGAGAAAGAGAGCGCATGCGTTTTGTGAAATTATGTCTCACAGAAAGTTTTCAAGTTACTTTATAGGTTATTTAATGAAGAAATATGAATTGTACCTCACCTTCAGCGTTACAATTATTTCACTTGCGCCGGACAGAGACTGAGACAGGCGCGTCATCAGCTTGAGATCGTTTTTTTTTAGATCTGCCTTCATAGAGACCGCCGATCAAACATCCAAAAGCGATTATCGGCCAATAGTGATCAGTAGCCAATCAATCGGAGCACCCCTATAAAATACCTTAGCAACCACATAACAAACAAGAAATCTGCGTTTCCCAAAAGCAACTGTGGTCGCAAGTTCTATCGTTACCAATAGAGTTCAATGGAACTAACGACCATAGTTAGCTAATGATGCTTTTGGGAAAGGCACCCCAGAACATTAGAAACCACCCAGAACTCTAATAACTACCTAGAACATCAGAGCAACCACACAGCAAACAAGAACACTCTAGCAACCACATAGCAACCAAGAACTTTCCAACAACCACCTAGAATGCCCTAGCAACCACCAAGAACACTCTAGCAACCACATAGCAACCAAGAACTCTCAAAGAACTACCTAGAATACCCTAGCATCCGCACAGCAATCAATAACACTTTGGCAACCACCTACAATACTTTAGCAACCACCAAGAGCACCCTAGCAACCATCCAGAGCACCCTGGCAACTTCATAGCAACCAATAACACTCTAGAAACCACTCAGAACACCCTAACAACGGCATATCAATAGAAAACTCTAGCAACCACCTAGAATACCCTAGCAACCAAGAACGCTTTGGCAACCACCAAGAGCACCCTAACAACTACCCAGAACACCCTAGCAACTGCATAGCAACCAAGAACATTCTAGCAACCACCTAGAATACCCTAGCAACACTAAAACACCCTAGCAACCAAGAAAACTTTGGCAACCACCTACAATACAAATACAAACCATTTAGCAACCACCCAGAACACCTGAGCAATCACATAGCAACCAAAGAGCACTGTATCAGTGTTGCAGTAATGAACACTCGTCTCCTGTAATGTGCACACATGATCTCTCAGCTGTCAGCTGTAGGTTGAGGGTTCAGTGTCAGCGTGTGGGGATTAATTCTGATCCAGAAAGCATAATGTTAGTAAGATGATAATCCCAGCATTTTGTCAGTCCTTAACCTGTGCAAATATCTGCCTGCAATTACTATTACTAACAATACACACAACAACATGAACGGCAGCGGCCCACTGTCACACGCCTGCAATTATACGGCCATTTCCTCTTCCTGTCTATGCTCGTGCCAGTCAAACGCAGCGGCCTATTTTAAGAGACTGAGAGAGAGGGTTCAACACACACACACACACACACACACACACACAAACACACACACACACACACACACACACACACACATACACACACACATTAATAAGCAGCTGTCAATCAAAGACTTCAGCTGCACAGCATCACCTGCATGAACACAGACGATCACAGACAGTGTAAGAAATTTAATACATTTCTATAGATGAAATACAATGGCCATACAGTCAGTTTGGACACTTAAAACGTCTGAATGTCTGCATTATGTATCAAAATATCACAGCAGCTGTCATTGATTGTAAAGAAAGATGCACATTACAAGCAAAACATTCGACTTGAAATGATCAAACAATAGATCTAGTGTTGACAATGAGTCATAAAGATATTGATGATGATATTCAAACATTTTAAGTGTCCAAATATGTTTTGGTGCTGCTTTGTTATTAGTAGGTACATTAGCATTATATTAGTAGATATCAGGGTGTTTCTACAACTATTGGTGTGTTTGATCCTGTGGACTTTTAGAAAATTAAAATAGTCTTAAATTATTTAATTTGTCTTCTAATAATGTCCAACAGTGGGCATGCATAATTATTCAAAATGAAATGCAATGTGGCTTAGTGCAATTAACATATTGCAAACTGTTTTAATTACAAACATATAAAAATATTAATATAATTCTGAAAAAATATTACAATTGGTAATAGTTCTTATTTTATTTTAATTTTTTATTATTATTATTATTATTATTATTATATTAATAAATAATCACAACATTTTGGGCAAAATTGTGCACCCTTGCAAACAAAGCACAGCAAACCTGGTGATTTTTCATTTTAAATCACAATCACTGTTTTTTCCCCCTAAATCCTGCAGCTGTAAACATACATAATCACAGGAGAAATCTTTTTCCAAAAATGTTCTATTTGTTATTCCACAAATGTCATTACCACATCTCAAAACTTTTTTACATTTTTTTTAACATTTTTATTTATTTACTTTTTTATATATATAAAATGACCATTTCATTGTAATTCCATATTTAGCATTGTGTATCCTAAATTAAATATTTTTACGTTTTTGCATCATTTGATGAAATTACAGCTTCATTAGAAATAATGCATAATAAATGTTGTCCTTGATACCTTTTTTATAGTTTATGACTGAAAGTCTGGATCTAGGACCAATAAATAAATAAATAAAAATCTAAACATGTAAGACATTTAAAAAGTAGTGAGAATAAATGATGAAGACCTAGTTAAATGTTTCCAAGACCGTCACATAATGAAAACACATTGATATCCATTGTGGTTTGAATAAAACCACAGGGACATAAAAGTAGCCAGAGCTGAAAAAACACAAACATGAGGTGAGCAGAGGAGAGGAGAGGAGAGGATACAGCGGTATTAATGGAGCCGCGAGTCTGCAGCAGGTAACAGTCCACACAACATTAATCACAACCAGTAGAAATAGCTGCAGGTTCCCCAGACACCAGAGAGAGTGAGAGAGTGAGTGGGAGAGATTGCAGGGCTTCCTGCTGTGAACTCAAGATGCTTTTTAATTGGATGGAGGGATGAAAAAGAGGGACATGGAGAAACTCTTGCTCACCTTTGCGTCATGTATTATTCATGAAGGACTCTTGAGGATCCGCTGCGGCCGGTTAAGATCGCATGCCGCAGAACCAACATCTCATTCCAGAACACTGGACCTGAGTGTCATTGTGTGTGTGTGTGTGTGTGTGTGTGTGTGTGTGTGTATGTCCTGCTGCTGTTTGTTTCACTCATAGTAACTGCATTAATCACATTAATATACTCTGTAGAATGACCAAAGTTTAATGAATAATTCAACCAAAAATTTAAATTCTTGTTCATTTTGTGCCACATTTGACTGTGAATGATTTAGGAACTTGAGGGTGAGTACAACCCGTATTCCGGAAATGTTGGGATGTTTTTTTAAATATGAATAAAATTAAAACTAAAAGAATCACACGAGCCAATATTTTATTCACAATAGAACATAGAGAACATAACAAATGTTTAAACTGAGAAATTTTACACTTTTATCCACTAAATGAGCTCATTTCAAATTTAATGCCTGCTACAAGTCTCAAAAAAGTTAGCACAGGGGCAACAAAGGGCTGACAAAGCAAGACATTTTGAAAAGATTCAGCTGGGAGAACATCTAGCAACTAATTAAGTTAATTGACATCAGGTCTGTAACATGATTAGCTATAAAAGGGATGTCTTAAGAGAGGCAGAGTCTCTCCGAAGTAAAGATGGGCAGAGGCTCTCCAATCTGTGAAAGAGTGTGTAAAAAGATTGTGGAATACTTTAAAAACAATGTTCCTCAATGTCAAATTGCAAAGGCTTCGCAAATCTCATCATCTACAGCACATAACATCATCAAAAGATTCAGAGAAACTGGAGAAATCTCTGTGCGTAAGGGACAAGGCCGAAGACCTTTGTTGGATGCCCGTGGTCTTTGGGCCCTCAGATGACACTGCATCACTCATCGGCATGATTCTGTCATTGACATTACTAAATGGGCCCAGGAATACTTCCAGAAACCACTGTCGGTAAACACAATCCGCTGTGACATCTACAGATGCCAACTAAAGCTCTATCATGCAAAAAGGAAGCCATATGTGAACATGGTCCAGAAGCGCTGTCGTGTCCTGTGGGCCAAGGCTCATTTAAAATGGACTGTTTCAAAGTGGAAAAGTGTTCTCTGGTCAGACGAGTCCAAATTTGACATTCTTGTTGGAAATCACAGACGCCGTGTCCTCCGGGCTAAAGGGGAGGGAGACCTTCCAGCGTGTTATCAGCGTTCAGTTCAAAAGCCAGCATCTCTGATGGTATGGGGGTGCATAAGTGCATACGGTATGGGCAGCTTGGATGTTTTGGAAGGCACTATGAATGCTGAAAGGTGTATATAAAGGTTTTAGAGCAACATATGCTCCCCTCCAAACTGTTTTGAAAAGAAGAGGAGATGCTACACCATGGTAAACATGCCCCCGTACCAACTATTTTGAGACCTGTAGCAGGCATCAAATTTGAAATTAGCTTATTTTGTGCATAATATTGTAAAATATTTCAGTTTAAACATTTGTTATGTTATCTATGTTCTATTGGGAATAAAATATTGGCTCATGTGATTTGAAATTCTTTTAGTTTTCATTTTATTCAAATTTTTAAAAATGTCCCATCATTTCCAGAATTCAGGTTGTAAATAAAGAAAATCATTTTAATTTTGGGTTGAACTGTCACTTTAACACTTACAAAGTACAGTAAAAAGTAATTGTTTAGCTGAGAAATAATAATAAGAACTCTGTGTGAACAACAGTCTGACCTTTTATGTTGTAAACAACATGAGCAATTCAAATCAAAGACATACAGGCATCTACTAAAGACACATCAGTGACTAAAGCAACTTGCATGTCTTCAAATGACTTTAACTGTGAGATGTTTTACATTTTCTCTTGGGAAATGCTTGGATGAAACTACTAAATCAGAAATATGAGGGTGAAAATAACAGTGCTCAATTTCTTTGATGTGAAATAACCCCTTTGCCACAGAAAAAAAATAATGTAACTGCAATGGAGAATATCATTTCATGTAATTAACCTAATATTTGTATTTTGTGAATGTTTTGTTTTGTTATTTTTAATGAAATAGTGATTGTATATTCAATTCAGTTTAGAGTATGCTTGTAGCACTATAGGGTGATAAAATGGATATCACAAATAATATGTATTATCATTAGAGTTCAGTATATTTAAGATTAAAGTTGATGACATTTAAATCATATAAATGTACAGTTAAAATAAATAATTAAAACTGAAAACAATGAACATAAATCTATTTTTAAATAGAAAAAATATTTTATTTTTTATGTTTTATTTTATATTTATTTCATATTTATATGTTTTTAAAATATAAATATGCATTTTATATTTTGGACTCTAATTCTGAATATATAGTTATAAATGAGAATGTATATGTAGTTGTAAATCTGAATATGTTGATATGATGCATGACTGTGTGTTATTTTAGTATCACTGATATGCTATTCTAGTTATTTTATTTTTAGTTTATTTAATTTTAGTTATTTTAGGATGTTAAGTTAAGCTAGACAAAATGAGAAATGTTGATTTTGCAACTAGCTGAAAGAAAATAAAATGTCATTTATTTGTATTTATTTTATTTCAAATAACGTGATTTTTTTTTTAGTTAATTATAGTAACCCTAATATGACTGAGTTTTGTTTTATTTTTTTCATTGCAGGTGGTGCCGCAGAATGAGATGTCAAAGGACGCCACCAAAATCAGTGTAAGTGTGTGATGTTTGTCGTTTCCTCCTCATTTCCTTCATAAAGGTCTCTTTCATGTTAGTTCGCGGCTGCCGTCTTCTGCTCAACGAGAGAATGTAAAAATCCATGTTGTGAGTGTTTGTCAGGGTGAATAACTGGAGCGTACAAATACAACATCACACTTGCTTGGGCTAAAGGTGATTTGTTAGCAACTTGCTCAGCTCTTGCTGGTTGAGCTGGTTGAGCTGCTGCAGGCTGTGTGTGTCACACATTAAATCACACAGAATTAAGTTTTTTGAAAATCTAAAAATGCAGAAAGTCTCCTGTAAGGGGTAGGTTTAGGTGTAGGATTGGTGTAGGACAATAGCACATACAGTAAGTACAGTATAAAAACCATTACGCCTATGAATGTCCCCACAAGGATAGTGAAACAAGTGTGTGTGTGTGTGTGTGAGACGCTGGAGTCTCCTCATGTTAAAGTCATACAGCCTCAGAGAGCCGCTCACAAACACAGTGGGATGAAGCGGCTGTGGTTTGGAGTGTGTTTGCTGATAGTTCAACAGTATCACACGCTCACACACTGATGCTGCTGTATCAATATCTGCTGTGATTGTGCCACAGGTGATCATAACTGTGCTGATATTCAGATGAACAGCATAGATATCAAGTGTGATATTGTGTAAACAAGCAGTTAATGCTGAGCAACAAATTTCAGACACACTCTTGAACATTTGTTTAATTTGTGCTCAATTAAATTAAAATATTCCCAAAATAAACCAAAACAGGATCATGCAATCACGCAATTATATGTAACAATTCACACAAGTAATATTTTACTGTACCTTACAGCTTGGAATAATAACTGAAATGCAATTTTTTTCCCCTGTGTGTTTATTTTAATTTTAATACATTTTAATTCATTTAATGATTCTTTTTATATTTTTAAGCTCCGGTTTTGTCATTATTATTATTATTGCTGTTGTTGTTGTTATTAGTAGTATTACTAAATAAAAATATTAAACAAAATGTTGAAAAATTGAGTATTCAAAAAATAAAATCTTAAATTTAATTTAATTTCTTTTTTTAACTTTTACAGTACAAATTTAAAATTACAATTCTATTATATCTTTTTTTTTTAAACATTAAACCATCAAGCTTTTATCCAAACCATTATGTTAGCATCATTGAAATTATATCAGTTTTTATAAAAAAAAATTAAAATTGCTTTATAGTAATTTTGTCATTTTTTGTCCTTTTTAGTAGTTTGTTTTTCTTAATATCGTTAAAGTTAAACTACATGAAAATTATAAATGTTGCTTAAATAGCTTTTCTTTTCTTTTTTTAATCAGTTTATTTTATTTCAAGTTATGAACTTGTTTTTATGGTTTTAGTTTTAGTTAACTATAAAATCCTGATCTGAACCCATGGGGCCAATAAGTGGTTTTTGTGCCACCCAGTATCTGAATTTCTCGTGACATTAAAAGGTTACAATAATAGTTTTTTTTTTTTTTTTTTTTTTAAGCAATTGTTAGTCACACACTTATTGGTGTTTGGCATCTAAATAGCTTTTATAAGCGTGTCTGATCAGGGACGAGTGGATAGCACATTGACTAGAGTTTTGCAGGCTCATTCTCTCAGTAAGATGTTGAAGGTGAGTGTTACGTGTGTGTGTGTGTGTGTGTGTGGGTGGGTGGATAAATCAAAGCATCTCTCTCTGCTACTTCATTAAATATTCACAAGGACATTTGCTTCCAGTCTGAAAGCAGAGCTCTGGATCTGAGGTTGGAGGTTCACTGGAAGCGCTCTGTCCAGCCGCTGATGTTCACAATGGTGCTGTTTTACACTCTCGTGCATCTAGCTGTGCTGTTATTTCTGATTGTAGAGAAGCTGATAGCTAGAGCATGTTTATTAACACACTCGACATATGTAGCGCTGTGGATATGGCGCCGGCGTGTGAAGTGAGTTCATGTTAGCGTGTTTGTGTGTGTGCATGCGGGTTTGTGAATGTATGTTTATTTATCCACCTGATCCACACTCAATCTGCTTCACTGGCAGACGGCTTTATTGAGCGTCTGGACCGCGCTCAGAGTCCTCTGGGAATGCTGACCGCTTTAGAGAGAGATTGTCCTATTGTCTCTGAGCTTCAGAGGAAGAGAGAAAGAGAGAGAGTGAATGTGTCTCTCATGTGTCTCTCGGTTCCACAGCTCATCTCATTACTGCTGACATGCAGACTGATGCATTTCACACTTTCACTGCATTTAACTGCATTGCCTCAACTGTTGCATTTCACTCGCATACTGCATTTTACTGTATTTAATTGCCTCCACGATTACATTTCAATCTCTCACTGTATTTCATTGCATTGCCTCAACTGTTGTATTTCACTCACTCGCTGTGTTTTACTGCATTTCACTGCCTCCACTATTACATTTCACTGCATTGCATTTTCTCAACTATAGCATTTCACTCACTTGCTGCATTTTACTGCATTTCATTGCATCCACTGATGGATTTTACAGTCACTGCATTTGACTGCATTGCTTCCACTGATGCATTTCACTGCATTGCATTGCCTCATTTGTTGCTTTTCACTCGTTACATTTTACTGCATTTCATTGCCTCCATTGTTGCATTTCACTGTCTACTATTGCATTTCACTCCCTCACTGCATTTTACTGCATTGCATTGCCTCCATTGATGCATTTCACTGCCTCTACTATTGCATTTCACAGTGTCACTTCATTTGACTGCATTACTTCCACTGATGCATTTCACTGCATTGCATTGCCTCAACTAATGCATTTCACTCCCTCACTGCATTTTACTGCATTGCATTGCATTGCCTCGCCTCATTTGTTGCATTTTACTGCATTTCACTGCCTCCACTATTGCATTTCACTGTCACTGCATTTGACTGCATTGCTTCCACTGATGCATTTCACTCCCTCACTGGATTTTATTTCCTCCTAATGCATTCCTCTCTTTCACTACATTTCATTGCATATCAATGCCTCCATTGATGCATTCCACTCTCTCACTGCATCTACTCCTGCATCACACTGCCCCCTTTCACTAAACTCACAAGTTTACAGATTGTGAATTTAATTCATGTAAAACAAACTGAATACAGCAAAAGAGTTCAAATGAATTACTTATCAATTACTATTAATTGCTAATCTAACTAAATAAATAGAACATAATTGTCACTCCCTGGGAAATTGTTGCAAAATATATTTGTATATATAATAAATTACTTGCCGTTCATAGTGCACAGACAACATGCTCTTAACTTCATGTTTGCAAGTGAGGTCTCAGTGCAACAGCATGAGATAATATTAACCAGTCATTAAATCATTTAGTCACATAAATGTTTTTGATGCATTTTTGTTCAATTTTTTATTGTTTTACTGTTTTTCACACTAGTTAATGAATAAAAAATTAAACATTTTAATAATTTTTTATATATATTATTTTTCATACATTTTTTATTATCTTTTTTCATCATTCATTTTGGATATTTGTTTTTCATGTTGGTGTTTCCATTTTTCCATTGCATTTTTAATGCAATATCCCTGATTTTTTCCCAGATGTGGATGTAAACCCAGTTACTGTCTCCACTGCTTGCTTTCATTGTCTCTTACTGCATCCACTGCTGTCCATCACTGCCTCCACTGTAGCATTTCACTGGCCTTATCCCAAATGCTGTCCTAAACCCTTTGGGTCCGCTGAGTCCACCACACAATGCAGCACAGTAGTTCAATACAGAGTCTGCATTTGGGACAGAGCCACTGTCTCACTGCATTACTGCTGTCTCACATATCACATCTACTGTTGCGTTTCACCGCAGCTGCTCAGAGGCACATGATGGTCCACACACACAGGAGCTCTGATGTTCACAAGCCAATTTCAGCCTGCAGGACAGAAAAAAATGAGAGCTGGGAGCAATACATAAGACTCCTTGTTAACAAATCCAGAGGTTTATTCGATTTTTGGTTGTATTTTGCAAGTTCCACAGGCATTAGTGCAGTTGAGGCAAAGCACTATAGGTGAATAGGGTGACAATTAATTAATAGCAATAACCATATTTTCACCAGTTGATTAAACACATTAAGACAATGGTTTTGCATTACAAGTTTTCTTAAATATTATATTTAAAAGTGCAAATGATGCATTATGTAATTAAATATGCACTAATTTGCATACATTTGGGGAACATACATTTGAACAGTGGATAAAGCCAGGTACAAATTTCTTGTTTCATTTTGTTGACATATAAGAGTTAAAGGTTTTATAAATGGGATGTTGGATATTTATTTTTATCACTCCATAAATCAGAAAATAATGTCAACAGCCAAAAACTAGAATACATTTTGACATTTCTAGGAATAAAATGTAATCCAAACCAGGCGAATGATACATGAACAACAAATCCCTCAGCAAAAAACCTTCAGAATATAGATGAGAATAAAACTGAAGTTTGGTTTGTTTACATTTCTGGCTCAGTGCAGAATAAAAATATATTCTGAAAAATATGTACTGTAATTAAAATCTACAGATGCAAAAGTGTAATAAAATGAACACTTTGGATGTTTTCTTTCCACTCGTCTGTAAAAAGATGTTATGAAAATCACAAAATTGATTAGTGCATGAAAAATACAATAGTTTTGCCTGTAGTGTCTTGCCTTAAATGTTCTCAAAAGGCTGTTCTTCATCCCAAATCAGTCGGAGTCCATTTTAAATCAGCATGTTCGAAGCTGATTCATGATTTAATACCCTGATGCTGGTTTCCACACATCTCCTGACCGGTTCTGCTGTCTGTTTCTCTGTAGGTGGTGAAGGTTGCCGGAAGCAACATCTCCCACAAGCTCCGTCTGTCCAGCGTGAAGCCGGCGGACGAGGGAACGTACGAATGCCGCGTCATCGACTTCAGCGACAGCAAGCTGCGACACCATCGCGTGCGAGCGTACCTGCAGGTGGAGCGTCCTGAGGGGAACGCGGCTCCTCCGGTCCATCAGGGGGCGACGTCACAAGAGGAGGCTCTGCAGTCTGACCACCACAAGCACCAGCCGGCCCACCACGCCCATCACAAACCCGGCCGCGAGCTCAGGAAGAGGTCCGCTGATGATAGTACCACTGACTGCACTGAGAGCTGCGCGCTTTAGGTTCCTCTTACCTTCAGTTACTACCCCACCCGAGCACCTGGTCACCCACACCACCCAAATACCCATAGTTCCTCACGCCAACCCCTAAACTAGGGATAGCTCACCTGAAAATGAAAAATCTGTCATTTACTCATCCTCATGTTGTTCCAAACCCATATGACTCACGTTCTTATCTTAAAAGAAAAAAAAACAGGGTTTTTTTTTTTCATTTTTTTTTTTTTATTTATTAGCCCCTGGTCACTCTCCTTTTTTGTCCTTTTTGAAGCTTTGTTTTATTTCATAGCATTTTTTTAATCTGCAATTAATTTTTCTGCAATATAATTAATTTTGTGTTTTTTGTAAAAAAAAAAAAAAAAAAGATAGTGAAACATGTCTTTTTTAGTTTTTTGTTGTCCTTATTGAAGCTTTAGTTAATTTTATTTATTTATTTTGAAGCTTTGTTTTATTTTATTTAATGGTTGTTTTATTTGACATTTTATTTGATTTTATGTTTTTGTCCTTTTTGAGGCTTTTTATTTTACCTCATTTCATTTTCTTTAGCCTATGGTCACTGTCTATTTCCAAAGAACAGCTTAAATATTCTGCTAAATAAATTATTTTGAGTTTTATGGAAGAAAGTTAATCTATTTTATTTTATTTATTTTTATATTTTATTGTCTCTTTTTGAAGCTTTATTATATTTTATTTCATTTTAATTAATTTTATTTATTTTATCTAATTTATTTTATTTTATTTATTTTATTATTTTTAATAGCCCCTGGATCTACTTCCAAAGAGCAGCTTAGACATTCTGCAAAATCAATCATTTTATGTTTTATGGAAGAAAGTGAGTCACACAGGTTTGAAGCAACATGAGTGTTGAGAGAGTACATAATGACAAAATTTTAATTTTTGAGTGAACTATCGCTCTAACAAAAGATGTATATTTCTGTATAAAAACGAAGGTAGATGTCTGTTCAGAACAGCGAGTGCATGACAAACATTTCTAATAATATTTGCCAGTGAGCAAGAAACCAAATTAGACAGCTGATTTAAACTCTTTGGTCATTCTTAGTTTGATCAGATTCATGGTTTTGATACGATGTATAGACAGCTAGAAGCGGCAGAACAAAGTGAATGTTTGAAATATTCTTCATCAGGTCTAATCGATGACATTTACATGCTGTAATATTACTATCATTGTTTACATGTATAATGTTACAGGCACCAGTCTGAGGGTTTTATTCTGGACTGGCATCACCGATGGCACAATGCGATTTGATAGGTGCCAGCTTTTGCAAATATGTTTCATGAAGCTTTTGTGTCAATGGAAGGATGGTGCGCACACAATATTTCGACGTTTTGTGGTTTTTATGCAGCTTTAAAAAGATCCTGAAAATACTCACAGTATGTTTAATGGTAGCCTATTAACAACGGCTTCGTTTCTGGTTTCTTTGATCTTTACAGTTTGATTCAATAGTTCTTTTTGTTTCTGGAAGTAATACATGTACAGATTGTGTATATTACGTAATCCTACAAAAGACTGGTTTCACCTTCAATGTATGCCTTTATCAAATAAAAAACATTGTACATTGATCATATGTCGTTGTGTGTCATTAATACATGATTTGCTGGCTTTTTTATTAACATGGTGTGAAAAAATATGCATACAAATGTGGAAAACTGGGAACGCAAACTGATCTAAAGAACTTCACTGTGTTCCGAAATTCTAATTATAAAACGGATAGTTCCGGTCCTTGATTCTGATTGGTTGAGCTGTTGTAAATTATTCTGCAGACATAGGCTACACCTCTTTGCTTCTGTGTGTTGCTCAGCAACCACAACCGTTTCTGAGGAACTACATTGTTTGGCGGAAGAATGTTTTTATTAATAATGATATCATTACGATTTATTTGGTTTTATTTTGTGAAACCTTGCTACGCATATGGGGAAAAAAACAAAAACGAATATGGAATAACCGTTTTATAAAAGCAACAAATTTATTGCTTTATTTGGTGTCACGTGACCAATAGAAGATCAATGTCACAGAATTAAAATTACACAACTTTAAAGCTGCAGGTTTACATCGTTACATGAAATGTTGAATTTATATTTTTGAATGAGATTTGAATGTTCAAAGTATATTGTGGCCACTTTAACGGTAAAAGGGCGGAGCATTTGTCCATCAATCTGAAACTAAGACAGGGATTGGCTAACCTGCTAAATTAGTGTTCTGTTGTCTTAGTTCGTGGTTTTATGCTGTATTTTCTGGTACACACATGTGTGTCTTTAAATAGGCTAAAGTGTTAGTTAAGTTTTGGCATATTCTTAAATGACAATTCCAACCATAAGGAAGTAAAGTGGAATTAATTGTTTCTCAGGAGGCTCAAAATATCATTCGGGAGGCTTCAGTTCTTCTAAGCTAAATATTTATGGCCCTTTATTACTGCCTCGGTAGTTTTAAGTTGTTGCACGATCGACCTGTTCGCTGTTGCAATATTATGTTTTGTTTTTGTTTTTTTTTTCTATGAAAGGCTTTCTGTCACGTGCTTACCTACAAGTATATTTAGATTTGTGTGTGCTGTGCGTGCGCGCACATAAAGGCATTTTACTAAAAGATTTGATTTTTATTTTTATTTATACATTTAAGATAGGTCGGGGCGCCCCCGATACAGTTTTCAAAATGGTTTGTTGATTATTGGTGTCTTTAATCATCGTACATTCAAAAGCTATTTCAATACCCCCTATATTGATAGTGGATGCGCGAAAATTATGTACAATATTTATAATGTTTGCAGTAGCGGGCGGTAATGGTCAGAAGCGGGAGCGGGGTTAAGAAAATAGTCCCGCACAAGCGGCATCTATATGATTCATTAAAGGGTTAGTTCACCCAAAAATGAAAATTCGGTCATTATTACTCACCCTCATGTCGTTCCAAACCCTAAGACCTTCGTTCATCTTCAGAACACAAATTAAGATATTTTTGATGAAAAAAAAAATTGCGCATGCGCACCACTTATGTGCATCCTTGATTATTATAAAAATTGTAGATAACTTACTAAAATGACCAAAAAACCTTCAACGTTGATTTCATTTTTACCTTTCAATCTAACAAAAGAGCTTCACCACCTACTTAACCTCAAAATCACCTCAATTCTTCATTATTTCGTCATTTCAATTGGCTTTGTCGTCTTTACCGGCGGTGAATTGCTCAAACAAAGTGCATGTCAAGTGGTTTGACTCTATAATGATGCTTCTACACTTATCAGAAGCGGCTGAGAGGAAATTGTATTAGCCCCGTATGCCGCGCGTTAGCCGGTCGCCCCGGCGCTGGGGCCCGGTGAATAATAGCGCCTCTGTCAGCCCTGGCAGGAGGATAAATAGCAAAGTACAGTGCAGATAACACAGCAGCAGGCTAACACAAAGCATATGAGGCAGCTCTAATGCGGCTCTCACAGGCGGCACATTTATTAGACTGTCACAGAAGAAACCGCGACCACACGAGACTGAGCAGAAGATCCGGACCAGCAGGACACAACTAGACCAGAACCTGCTGGATTTTATGGAGGACCACAAGTCTATGGACAATAGAACTAAAGTATTTCATGATTAACTAATTGTACAATAAAAGCATAATTACTATTTTTGTTTACAAAGTATATTATGAATCTTAAATAATTAATTTGTGTAATAATATATAGTAATTAATAATTGTATTTATTTTAATGGAAAATATTTATTTTTATGGACAATTAAAAAAAAGGTTGAAATTGTCAATAAATAGGAAATTAATAGAAATTTTATTTTTTTCACTTAAGTATGCCATTTAAAAATATTTTTTAATTTATAAATAAATAGTGGAATTTCAAAATGTATTTCAAAATTAAATGGAGGATTCAGCTATATGAATATAATTATAATTATGTTTCTTCAGAATGGTTGAACAAAAACTTCTGGAAAATATTCAGAAATGCAATGTTTTTATTAAAAATAATAAACAGTAAAATAACAACCTTTCTAACCTTTCTATTATTAAAAAAAAAAGAAAAAAAGCATAACATATACAAAGCTCCACTATGGTACTGATTGTTTTCTGACAGAATACCACATAATTACTACAGTAAAACTCTAGTAATCTGATATTAGCCACAAATGTCATCCAAAGAAAAAAGGGGGAAAAAAAGATGATTCTAAAAGATCCCATATTAATTTGTTATTTTAGAGAAGTAACAATAGCTACAATATGGTATTTCTAGAACACCAAATAATTACTACAGCAAAACAAAATAAAATTGATATTAGCCACAAATGACATCCAAAAAAACAAACAAACAAACACATAAAATGATGATTCTGAAAGATCCCATACTAATTTATTATTATTTTAGAAAAGTAACAATAACTATATGGTATTTTGGCTGAAAACATAATTTACATGGTAATTTGTCATTTTTTTTAAGGAACATATATATATATATATATATATATATAGAACTGTTTGAGAAAAAATTATAACTATCTGCATCGCATGAAAAAGTTACATTTCCAGCCTTGTCCAAAAGTTCTTCCAGTCAAACGTGCAGCGAAGGAAGATCAGAATCCTATAAACATTCGTCATCTTAAATCTAGCGTTCAGATGTATGAAGCGCTGTTATGTGGCATCCTGTTCCTGCGGGGCATCAAACTCCTGCAGTAATGTGAGGACGTTGTCTGTGAATTGGTTTCTGGGCTTGTCTGATCCGCTCAGCGTCACGGGCAGCAGATGAGGATGAGGCGGCTCGTACGCGACGGGACAGCACAGCTCATTCAGACTGAACCAGCACAGATCGGAGTCCAGATCCATCAGCGAGCGGAACACACTACAGAGAACAAAACATCACAATTCATACTATTACAGCAGGATATGGGACTGGCACGTACAGTGAACTAGAGTATGTTCAATTTGCAATATAATTATGGTAACTTGCATTCTAATGATTGGCTGATATCTAGAGAGCAGGATAACGAAACTTTGATTAGACTGTCAATTCTGACATCTAAAGAGGACGTTTGTGGCTGATGAGTTACGTATATATGTGTGTGTGTGTGTGTGTGTGTGTGTGTGTGTTTTGTGAAAAGTCAGGACATAGATTTGTATAATGACAGGTATTACAAGGAGAAGGTGACTTTTCAGGACACTGACCCATGTCCCCACTTTTCAAAACGCTTATAAATCATACAGAGTGAGGTTTTTTTGGGGAAAGTTGAAATGCACAGTCTCCTGTAAGGGGTAGGTTTAGGTGTAGGGTTGGTGTAGGGCAATAGCACAAACAGTAAGTACAGTATAAAACCATTACGCCTATGGGATGTCCCCACTTTTCACAAAACGAACGTGTGTGTGTGTGTGTGTGTGTGTAAAATATTCAAAATATATTAAGAAATATTAAATATATATATATATATATATATATATATATATATATATATATATATACACAAACACACAAAAACACTGATATTTCTGTCAGGCTGCTTAATCAATTTGGCTATTCTGAAATGATCACCATTGAAAATATATTTTCATTTAGATCATGTTTTAATATTATATATATATATATATATATATATATATATATATATATATATATATATATATATATATATATATATATAAATATACATACAATTATTGTATTATTTACTTAACAATATTATTTTAATCGTTGTATTATTATTATTATTGTATTTTATAAAATTGTATTCTATACATTATAATATATTGTTATATTATTAATTGCACATATTATATAAAAATATGCATATCTTATTTATTCATTTATTTCAATGCTTGTCAAACATTTATGAATAAGCAAATTGATTAATCAGTCTGACATACATTGGTCAAATCCCTTTCACTCTCTTTCTATTGGTCTAATCCCAATATGATCAAATATTGGTAGATATATTGATATACTGCAAACCAAAAATTACAGCAGACAGTGAATGAATCTACAATAATAATAATAACAGCAACAACAAAAAGTTTTGATATTAGTCTGGAAAAATTCCTGAGACTATAAACAAATAATGCAAAATGAATCACTTTTATAAAAGAGAAATAATGCTGGGGGATTTTAAATCCACTATGATAAATGAAATGTTCAGTTTTGTGGTGGGTGGGGCTTTACCTGAGACACGCCTCCTGCAGTTTGATTGGCTGTCGGCAGCTCAGGTACGGAAGACAGGTGTCAATCACCCGATCCAGATCCGCCTCCACTGCAAACACACATTCAGAATAAAGACTGGTCCTAAAACATACAAATCAGCCTCAGGAAAATCAGCTGTGAATATTACAACAGACACGGAATAGTGAAAAAGCAAATATGTCAAGTGCTCAAATACTATTTGAGACTATTACACTATTATAGATTTGTCCTATCCTTCTCTATTCCCACAAACCATAATGCATTCTCCAGTGAATTCGCCGGCATTGACTTAAAATTCACAGCAGAAATGCAAACAGTGAACGCCTGCGTCATAATGGCCACAGATGTTCTAATATATTCTAATAGTCTCCATGGCAGCATTATCCTAATTAATTAATTAAGCAGCCTGATGTAGAGCCTCATTACTCTAGAAAAATGGAGGTGAATGCAGAGGGACGGCGAGACCAGAGACAGAGAGAAATGAAGGATGGATGGAGAATAATAAAGAGGAAAAATGATGTGTGAGAGAGAGAGCGCACTAGAGCCAGCTGGGAAATAAACAGCATGACCTCTCATGTCTGTCTGTCTGTCTGTCTGTCTCTCAGGTGTCTCTCATAACCATGGTAACTCTATCAGTATTCAGTGTTTTTCTCTGGATGAATCTTCTCCACATGGCGGCTCAATCAAACGACAAATCACTTCAGCATTTCACAAACCACTGGCTTCCAATTTCTCATGGTTTGGTCTGTAATATGGCTCCCAGACATCGCCAGACTCGAGGCTGATATTGAAAAGGTTATTTTATCGGTCAATAGTCAATCATATTTACATGCATTAAGCCTGAGTGCATGAGCCAAACTGCAGCATGTGAGGTTTTTCTGTTTCACAAAGCATCTGGATTACATCAGAAAACCCATTGAGGGTGAGGAAAAACCAAAACAACCGCTACGAAAGAGTAAAAATCCCCTCGGAGCTCCTCCAGAGGAATGAACAGTGCAAAGCTCTGGGGTGTTCAGCTGGAGCTGTGATGTGACATTAACAGGAGCACGTCTTCATCGCTTACGGTGAGATTGACTTTGACGCGTTTGCTGCAGCTGTGAAGCGAGACTGATGCGAGGCTGCCATCTAGTGCTGATCACATGCTCGCAAATGTTAGACATACAAAATGTACATTTCAATGTCTGATTGTATTGTGCATAATTTATCAGCATGGAAAAAAAAGTAATCTTTGATCTTTCATTAAAATGTGTTGTTTTTTTTTTCAATTAAAAAAAAATATATAATATGATTGGATAAACAAATACAAAAGAATATAAAAAATGACTATTTCAGTGGGTTTGCACTCAACAAACGTTTGCGTTCCCCCAAGAAACTTAGCTCTCAAAAATGTTGTTTTCTCTCAAAACTATTTTTCCTCCCATTCAGGGTTATTGAAATGAAATAAAATAAAATATAAAACTTAAACTTATTTTATTTCAGCTAGTTGCCAAAGAAATATTTCTAAAATTTTAAATAACATTTTAGAAATAATAAAAAAAAACAATTTCAAATTTTGAATAAAAATTGAACTAAAATCAATAAATAAAAATATTGATAAAAACTATATTTAAATATTTTTAAAAACAAAACTTATTAAAAATTACAAACCACAGCACAATTACTAAAACTTTAACTAACATTATAGTGAAAGCAGAATCTAAAAATAAAATCAAAATCAATGAGTATATCAAAGACTAAAAAGATAAAAATATCATTTTTTCCATTGCCTTGTCCCCTAAGCTTATGCAGGCAATGAAAAATAATATAAAAATAAACCCACTTTTACAAGCAAAAACGGTTCAAATCCAAAAATAAGGTCCTGTCCTATATTATTCTAGTTGAATACTATATTTAGCTCACACATTTAGCACATTATTGAAAGTAGATGCATTTTTGTTTTTAGTAATAATTTAGGCAGAATATACTACATGAATATCAAGATTTAGATTTGCATTTTAAGCTATAATAACGTATAGAATCGTATTTGTGTGTTTGCATGATTTTGTTATAATGCTGACTCTGCACATACATTAATACATTTTCATTCCACTGAATATATTTTAACATGGGACGGACAATGGAACAATTAGCTGAACCTTATCTTTTTCTTTTTTTTTCTTTATGCAATATATTAAATGATAACTGTCAAAAATAAATACAAAATAAATAAATAAATTTTTTATATATAAATAAATCTCCCTCAATAGTTGATTATTAAATACATTTGAATATCATAAGGCATGTTTCCAGCATGTTTTTGGGACACCGATGTCCAGACTTACTCAGGTCCAGTTTCACACACAGAGGGCCGAGGCCCTGCAGCACAGCGAGCTGGAGTTTGTAAGCCAGTGTGTGTGTGTAGACGGGTCCGGAGCGAGCGCTGACCTCCACCTGCTTCATCAGAGACGAGGTGAGACGGGGCAGAACCTCTTTAGACACACGTTTCCTCAGGAAGTCTCCACACGACTCGCCCAGAACACACAACACCTGGACAGATCCACGGAGAAAAACAGAGCAACCTGATGATCTGCCGGATCTGTAGTTGTATTCCAACTCATATACAATAGCATTCAAATGTTTGAGGTTGGTATGATTTTTTACTTTTATTTTTATGTTTTTCAAAGAAGTCTCACCAAGGCTGCGTTTACTTGATCAAAAATATAGTAAAAACAGTAATATTGTCAAATATCATTACAAATTTAAATAACTGATTTCCATTTGAATGCATTTTAAAATTTATTTCTGTGATCAAAGCTGAATTTTCAGCATCATTACTCCAGTCTTCAGTGTCACATGATCCTTCAGAAATCATTCTAATATGCTGATTTGGTGCATTTCTGATTATTATCAATGTTGAAAACAGTTGTGCTGCTTCATTTTTTCTTCAGTGTTACATTAGATTTTTTCATTCTTTGAATTGAAAGTTGAAAAGAACAGCATTTCTTTAAAATGTGACCATCACAGTCAACGCAATAATATTAAACTACAGGGTTTACACACTTTTTGACCAATTTTGTTTCGGATTGATTCACTAATGAATCCTTTAGAAGAATGAGAATTTCTTTTGACCGATTCATTGAAAAGAACTGACTCAGAAGAATGATATGCTCAGAAATCACACATCACTATGGCTTGATTAGCAATTATGTATTGCTAATGCAGATCATTAAATTACAATATTGTGTATATACAATTTTAAAATGCTATGGTATTGTGCATGGGCCTCATTTACACACTTAAATGTGACCCAATTCCGATTTTTTGCTCATATGTGAGACAGATCTATGTTCTATGACCGTATGAACAGGAAAAACCCACCCAAAAAAACGCATGCATTCAGATATTTCGAGATCGGATTCAAGCCTCATTCATATGTGGAAATGAATCAGATATAAATCAGATATGTGCCAATGCAACTGTCATGTAAACAGACAGATGTAGAATCAAGTTGGTCCATCTTGGCTAGTGCGTGGTGCAAGAACCCCCCTTTAAGCATGTTACATAAAAACTTTGATTAGTCTAAGTTGAATCCAAAATATAAGAGCGATCAACCCTTGGTTAACTGCTAGTTGGCCAAACTAGTTCTTAAGACGCTGTCTTAACATAGAGTCTACATTTATGCAACTGGCCCCTGCAGCGTAAATGAGGCATTGCTAAGGCTTGATTTTTTTTTTTTGGCGTATTGCTATCTGGTTGCTAGGGTGTAGTGGGTGGATGCTAGGACATTATCTCACCTTGAATGCTCGCGGTACAGCGAGAGGGTCATCGTTGGTGAGACGGTGGAGGAGAGCAGGCCAGCACCGGTGCACCATGGGAAGCAGCTCGTCCTCTCGCTGACATAAAATACACACACACAACTCCAAGATGTCCAACACCTGTAAACGCACATGCACCTTTGACTTTAGACCCTCTCTTCTCAAAGGAAGCACGCCTGCAGCATTGCCAAAGCTATTATACGTCAACAGAAGAGATTTTACAACCTTGAGCTGGATTCTCAGGCTGGAGTCAGAGAGCAGGTGGATGCATCGCTCCATCACGTCTTTCGCAATCTGGATATGAAGAGGAAGCTCCTTTTTCTCCGCAGGACCATCTGTGTCCTCATCAGAAGTTGGTGGAGGAACTTCTGTGGATAGGAGAATTTAAAAACCTAATTGGTTTGTCATTCCTGTGCATTCGACTGCATGCTCAAAAGTCTGGCTCTGTGAGAATATCATCAGCAGAATGCATCTTGTAAATCAGCTACAAACCTTCAGCGTGACAGTAGAAACGCCATAATAATGAATCGGTCTGGGAATTCAGCTCTGTGTGGTGTTGGTTTAATGATCAGAAATCTGAGCCCTGAGTTGAAAGCCTCAGCATGTGGAGGATTGAAGATGAGCCAAAAACAGAGTTTGTGCGATCATAATTCTGCTCTATTACATCTGTACCCTTGTGTAAAGCACTTACCGCAGCTTGTTCAAGGGGAACCGACTACCCCTATTACAGGTCTGCGGTTATGATGAAACCTCCAGCAGAATTAACGTAACAGTTCTAGCACTTTTTACTTTTATGCTGTGACAACTCACTGGATCATTACTGTCGTCTGCTGTGCAAGAATTAAATTACAGGCAGGAACTGTAAAGCAAAGACATTTTGTATCGTAGAGCAATTTACTGAACTGCGTTTCAAAGAAAGTCAGCACAGATAATGCATCCTGAGAAATGTAGGTCCAAAAAGTTTAATCAAGTATACAAGTAAATACAAATTTCTCTAAAACGTTCTCAATTCAGGTTTGAATGTGTGCACAACTCTGCTAAATTTGGCTGAAGAGCCTGGGAAGTTTTATCATCCACCAGGCAAAAATCATAAGTCAGATCACATTTTAGTTTTCCAGGAGAAAAAAAAGAGCACTTCCATAACGTACTTAAAGTGCTCTATTTTCACGCATTAATTTTGTACTTAATACACTAAAAATGATTCTTTAGTACTTCTTAAGATAATCTAAAGTGTATCATAAAGTGTACTCAAATGTGTTATTTCAGGAAGCCATGAATATAAACTAAAATGTGCTTTTAACAAACTTTCTCTGTATTAAACAAAAATTATTTAGTTACCACTTGTACACTTGAACCCATCTTTCATACACTAGTGGGTTACTACAAATGTGCTACAAAAGGTATCTAAATAATACATTTTTTAATACAGAGAAAGTATAATAAAAGACCATTTTAATTAATATACAGTACATGATGTCCCAAAATAGTACATTTGAGTACACTTATACGTTCTTACGATTATCTAAGAACTACTAAAGGATCATTTTTAGTATATTAAGTACAAAATTAGTGCCTGAAAATAGAGCACTTTAAGTACTTTTTTTTTTTTCTCCTGGGTTAATACTAAAGAAATATGCATTTAATCAAACATGAATGTAAATTACAAACCTAAATCATTAGGATCTTCCTCCTCTATTCCAATGCCTTCTGCAAGCTCCTTCTGCTTCTTATAGTCCAGGAGAAACTGCCTCAGGTTCACACACTCTTTATTCTGGGTCTCTTTGCTGGGTGTCTCCTGGCGTTCCATAATAGCGGGAAACCATCTCACTGTGGTAAAACACGTGTTGATTTTTCAAACTTAACACATTTAGACACTAATACTTAATAGTAACATTTTCCAAAGTAATAGTTAAAGGGATAGTTCACCCAAAAATGAAAATCCTGTCATTAATCACTCGCCCTCGTGTCGTTCCAAACCCGTAAGACCTTAGTTCGTCTTCAGAACACAAATTAAGATATTTTTGATGAAATCCGAGCTTTCTGATCCTCATTATACAGCAATGTAACTGAAATGTTCACAGGCCCAGAAACGCAGTAAGGACATTGCTTTCATGAGTACCAAGACACATCAATATCAAGACGTATCAATACTCTCGATAATGGTGGCAGACGTTGGGCGGTGGAGAAGAATTGTTGAATAAAGTCGTTATTTTTGTTTTCTAAAGTATTCTCGTAGCTTCGTAAAATTACAGTTGGACCACTGATGTCACATGGACTATTTTACCGATGTCTGGGAACATTACAGTTACATTGCTGTCTAATGAGGGTCAGAAAGCTCTTGGATTTCATCAGAAATATCTTAATTTGTGTTCCGAAGATGAATGAAGGTCTTACGGGTTTGGAAAGACATGAGGGTGAATTAATGACAGAATTTTCATTTTTGGGTGAACTATCCCTTTAAGTAAACTAAGGAAAAGTAATGCTCACCGAGTGCTTTCATGAGTGAGTGTAGCACACTACAGAACTGTGGCGTTCTCTGGTCATAGCTGAGATCAAGTGCTGTTAACACGTCCTGCACCACATCGGCCACTAGAGGCAGCAGACTGGCATCCGAGTGAGTGAACATGACCGCAAGCACCCTCGCGGAGCATGAGGGTGAATGTTGGGTCTGGCTAGGTTTAGAGAAACGTCATTGAGAAGGTAGTCAGAGTTCATGATGACAAGCTCTTTGGGTGAACTGTAATCGCAAGCATTGCAGATGTCACACATTGCGCTAAAAGCTGCTTGGCTGACAAGAAGTGACTCGTCCCCGGCCTTCTCCAGCACAGGGTATAGCGTCGTCATCAGAAACAGACGATAATCAGTGCCTAATGCCACGGCGAAGCCCCCGATGCCCTCCAGCTGGATGCAGATTTGCCAGATGTTGCTGTTGAGTTGGTGGAGCGCTGGAGTTTTAGATGCTGGAAGCAACTGCAAACGGTTTCGTTCTGGATTATTGGACACCAAGGATGTTGTAAACTCAAGTTTCCCTTCCAAAGCTTCCGAGACTGTAGGGAGATGCCAGTTACTCAAACTGATGTACTCCTCAATGATAGACATGATTGAAGATTTCAAGTCTTCTTGACTTGTTCTGGACTGGTTTGTTCCTGAACAATCAATCCTAGAACTGTCCGTTTCTACCCCAATGCCTGCAGCACCAACAACGACCTCGTTGAGGACCAAAGCAGCTTGCTTTCTGTAAACCGAAGACTCCTTGTACAATTCCATGAAGCGGTCAACAAGAAGGTAGAGGTTTCCGTAGTATCCCAACACGCGGCAGATCTTCCTGAGTGCTGAGAATATCTTGTCATCTGTGAAGTAAAGGAAGTATTTCCTCTGGGATGGGATTTGGTGAAGGACAGGTCTCAAGTCTGTTGAAGATGTTAGAGTTCTCTCCTCGATGATCTTCACATCCGTTACGTCCAGCTCCATCACCTGCATCAATGCTTTGGAGATGCGCTCCAGATGTACTGCTGAAGTTAGTACCGCATCCACTTTGGGCCCCAGAATCTTGAGGTACCCAAGGAACACGTTAAGAACAAAGAGCTTGCGTTGGTCATCAGATGTTCTCATGAGTCTAGGTAAGGATGACACCAAGCTGTGGAGGTTTTCGGAGAGAATATCAGTAAAGTCCTGTTTGCCATTGGTTTGACCCATTTGTGCCACTTCATCCAATGCTGCCTTGCACCTGTGCTTAACCTCAGGTTCCTCATCGTTGACAGCACCTACCAATGCTTCCAGTAGAGGACCGACACATTCACCCACAGACTGGCTACACTGAGAAAGAAGAAAACGGGATAGATTGACCAGCTCAAGCCTGACTCTCCAATGCGAGTGGGCAGAAGTGCAAGAAATGATCTTCTGTAAGACCAAAGCAAGGCGCTGGGATGTGGCTTTGCGCCAGGATGGAGTCCTCTTTACAACAAGCTCCTCAGCCCTTCCTAAATCACCAGCTGCTACATCATTTTCTGCTTTCTGAAGCTGCTCATCAGCCATTACCAGACCTACTGCTTTGTACCAAACCCTCATTGCCTTCACTGTAACTGTATGGCCTTGTCTAACATCTCCACTTATTACGAGACTCAGGGCTCGAGAAATCCCAGGTAAAAAAGTGGCTAAGGTGCGTCCGAGCATAAACCTCTCATCCCGTCCTAGCTCAATGTGTTCCTCTTTGCAGTCGCACTGCTGAAACAAAGAAAGGAGACATTTCAGAGAAGCCGTTTGAACTCCTCTGGCCTTTTCATGCTCTGCTAATGCCAGAAGAAGTGAAACAGCGGCTCCAAGTCCAGGCAACATGCTTGGCTCATAGAGTTTAAAAACAATGTCACCGTAGGCAGAGTGCATAAGAGCATCCAGGCATCTAAGGACGGACAGTTTTACTTCCTCAGAGGTCTTGGCGGGTTTTCCCGGGTCTTTTGGGGAACAAAGACAAAGGCAAAGCTCAGAGAAAAGATCTCGCAAAGAATCCCATCTCTGAACGCAAGTGTTCTCCAGCACATACGTCAAGGTTTCCATGACCACCTGGACAAGTCCCTCCCGCTTGGAGCCAGGGGTTTTGAGGACAAATCTGAGAGGAAACAGAATATAATCCTGGAGCTGTTGGAGAGTTCCATCGCTCACGCTGCGGAGATGACCGCTAAGAGCTTCTACATTAGCGGCTGTAGGTTCTTTGGTCAGGAGGACACAGGATGGGCGGAGATATGCAAATGCAATCTTTGGGTCTTCGATCTGATGTTCAGCCATTCTTCATGTATGGAGATACGAGATCTGTGAGGGATGTTAATAAAAAGCTGTAAGTCATCTCAAGAGAGACAAACATGAGAAATGTATGACAAAGAGAATCTTTTGGCAATTAAACAAATATGAATCAGCATCTGTTCATATTCAATGACTGATTTCTTGAAGTGACATTTTGATTATATAGTAAATGCATTTCACAATGAATGCATATCATTTTCATATCAACTTCTTAAATAATATTGCTAATAATTGTTTTCACTAGCACACATAAAGCATATTATCACACTAAAGAGTCACACTAAGACATTTAATGTCCTATAAGGTGTATATATCACTCTTGTTACTGTGTATGATTAATAAGATGATGCCCAGTAAGCACATTTAAAAGTCGTAAAATACAAAACTATTTGTTTTTCGTCTATTCTTCTATGGTCATGTTTTATTTTAACCTATGAACATATTGAATATTTACTTACAGCCCCGCCCCTTAAAACGTCCCATAGTACTTACTCTGAGTGTTTCAGTGTCAGCAGCAGCAGCACACATGCAGTTTCAAGCTCAAAATCATGTCAATAAACTCCTGCTTCATTTCATTAAACATAAAATTACGACTTTCAGTCCAGAGAGAGAGCCTCCACGCCTGCTACCTAACAAAGGCTGGGTTTCCTAGACAAAAGAACACACGTGACTTGAAAATGACTGGTATTATTATTTAAAACGACACAAGATTACAGTGTTGCAAAAATACACATCCAGCATGATGTCGCGTCGCATCCGTATGACGTCACATACGCGACCACTCGTTTGTTTATCAACCAACTTGGAACAGAATCTCATCGTGTCCAAACATTCGGCAAAAGTTTCGATGAATGTATTCACGGATTGTATTTTATTAATTCGATTTATTAATATCTCGACTTAAACCACGCTTTTGATCCGCGGTAGTTCGTATTTAGTGGTTCCCGCGTGCGTTGTGCCATACTGAACTTAAATCCAGATAAGGCTAACGTTACAAAAACTGCTGACAGGTGAGAATTTATTTACGTTACCTTTATCTTTTAGTTGTTTGCTTGATTTGTTTCTTTAATCTGCTTAATTAGCTTTTACTGTCTTGAATAGGTTGGCTGCATGTCCCAGAAATTGTGCATTACAACTAATCACCTTCTCAACTAATCAATAACTCAGACTCTGTGTGGAGTTTAAGTTCAAATTCTCCTATTATATCTCCTGTTTATATATGCATATTTTATTTATATGTACTTTGCTTTACTATATTGGTCTTTAAAGTACAAATATTCCATGTGGTCTCTCTTAATACAAGTAGACCACAGAAAATGAGGTCATGAATGCTATATGCATAACAATTATTTAAAAATAAGCTAGATGCATTTGAAAGTGGTTAAATAATGTGTATGTATGTGGTTAGTTGACATAAAATGTATTATTGTAGCATTTTTATTTAATATCAAGCTTCCCGATTAAAATTTATATGACAGTATGAGAGGATGTGTATTATTTTAAACCTTTTTTATTTGTAGTTAATTTTTTAATGTCCTTGGATTATGAAAAATAAAACGATTTTATGTCGAAGCTATACTATAATAAGAATTATAGTAACAAAATATTGTTTAGAAAGTAGTTTTAAATGCACAATAACATGTCAAACAGTCAAAAGTCAACTACCCATTTGTTTATACTTTATATATTATATTATAAATATTAGGGTCCTTTTTTTCCTGTGAGCCCCTTAGTTCGAAAGCAGCTTTAAATTTCTTAAGTGATGCAACTCAGACCTGTTTATAACCTGTTGTGTCTTCTCAGGGTGTTCGGTGAGAGAGAGCGGTCAGCATGTCGTCTTTCTCCGAGTCTGCGCTGGAGAAGAAGCTGTCTGAACTGAGTAACTCGCAGCAGAGCGTTCAGACTCTGTCTTTGTGGATCATTCATCACCGCAAACATGCATCCTTCATCGTGCGCGTGTGGCACAGAGAACTGAAGAAAGGTAAGAGAGAGTTGTACTGCTGCTGACACCGATGATCGGTTACCAGCTGCAGCTTTGGGTTTACAATGTAGTTCAAGGAATAGTTCACCCAAAAATGAAAATTTGCTGAAAATGTCCTCACTCTCAGGTCATCTAAGATGTAGATGAGTTTTCTTCATCAGATTTGGAGAAATGTAGCATTGCATCTCTCGCTCACCGATGGATCCAGTGAATGGGTGCCGTCAGAATGAGAGTCCAAACAGCTGATAAATACATCACATGTAATCCACACCACTCCAGTCCATCATTTAACATCTTGTGAAGTGAAATACTGCGTGTTTGTAAGAAACAAATCCATCATTAAGATGTTTTTAAAAAGAATTTTAACCATTGCTTCCAGCTAAAATGTGTTTCCATACTCCATAAAAACACTTCCTCCAGTGAAAAAGCTATTTGGTCTGAATCAGGAGAGAAATCTGCACAGATTAAAAACAGTTTACAAGCCAGAAACAGCTCTAAACACAAATGTGTGTGGATTTTAATGTGAGAGACAAACTTTTTCACTGGAGGAAGTGTTATTATGGATTATGGACTTGGCTGACAATTTTGGCCAGAAGCAACAGTTTGAAGTTAAAATACCTCAATGATGGATTTGTTTCTTACAAACATGCAACTTTTCTCTTCACAAGATGTTAATTGATGGATTGGTGTGGATTATTGTGGTGTTTTTATCAGCTGTTTGGACTCTCATTCTGACGGCACCCATTCACTGCAGAGCATCCATTTGTGAGCAAGTGATGCAATGCTACATTTCTCCTAATCTGATGAAGAAACAAACTCATCTACATCTTGGATGGCCTGAGGATGAGAACAACAAATGTTATTTTTTGGCTGAACTGTTGCTTTAAATGGAACAAACAGATCTGGGAATCTGGGAATCAAGGAATGTAAGACCAAACTTTACTGGTTTAGTTTAGTTTGCAAAAGACATGTTGGTTGTGTAAACAAGCTTAACCTTCAAAAATGGTTAAAAGGCTGAAACATTAAAACTGAAACGCACAACAAGTGTTTGTTCTAAAGTTAGTAATAAAGAAATGTTTGTTGTTCAGCTAAAAGCAGCAGGAAGTTGACGTTCCTGTATCTGGCTAATGACGTGATTCAGAACAGTAAGAAAAAGGGTCCCGAGTTCACCAAAGACTTTGAGGGTGTCCTGGTTGATGCCTGCTCACATGTGGCCAGGTAAACGCACCTTCGTATATGCTTTGTTTTCAATAGCATGAATCTGTCCTGTCTCACATATATTCTGTGTCTTTCTCTGGCAGAGATGGAGATGAAGGTTGTAAGAAGCACATGGAGAGGTTGCTGAACATCTGGCAGGAGCGAAGCCTCTACCGTGCAGATTTCATCCAGCAGCTCAAACTGGCTATTGAGGACTCAGACAGCCCCAAACAGAAGCCCGCAGGTCAGTGCAATACATGCATACTGTGTAAACGTTTTTATGAATGTCCAGAGCTGCAGAGCAATCAGATCTGCAATCTATATAAAGTACATAACCAGCCAGTGTTCAAAAGTATCACCTTACGTTAGCCTGATTCACAACGGTAAGCTTATAATAACGTTTTCTAATTTGAGTGGTACGGGTAGGTTTCTGCGGGAAATTCGAGCATGGCACTGCGTCATTACGTCACGTCTGTAAACATAAAGAAGATGTCCTGGCTACTAGGCTATCGCATGTGAGGATCCTGCAGGTGGAGGATCGTTTATAGCCTTTTCTCACAGCAGCTAGAATAATTAAATGTAATTAAATTAAATTCTATTCCAGTTTTAAATGTGCGTCTGATTACAGATAGCCTGAGATTACACAAGATTTGTATTTTAAAGACAACTAGTTCGAAGGGAGCATAGTTTGCATTTTGGGTTAAAAGAATTTCTTAATATGAAATTCGAATGGTATGACAATTAGATATTAGACTGTACAGAAATTGAAATCTACACGCTAATACATACTATACTCATAGTCACGCAATGCTGATGTTGTATAATACACCTAATAAAGTATAATAATAATAATTTGCACGGTTTGATGTGATATGAGGCAAACGTGGCAGAATTATTTGTTACTTATTTGTTCAGATGGTGATATATGGTGAAAATTCTTATTTGGGTTATATATTCCAAGATGTAGGCTAGAATCTGTGATTCTTGAGTACAGTATCCACACCGGTGCGGTGACTGACTGCCACATATTCACCTCAAAACATTAGATTCATCCGCGCTGGAGCCGTGCCGGAACACTGGATCACAACCCCACGCACGGAAGATAATTCCACACAGAGCTGCAATTCCAGGTTTTCTAAGAGAGATGGCGACAAAGAGGCAAAACTTACGGACTGCAGCTTTAAGTACTGTTAAAATCAGATACTCTAAGACTTTTACTCAAGTTGTTTTGGAATTGGTGACTTGTAACTTGTAGTGGAGTAATTTTCACTGTAAGGTATCTGTACTTTTACTCAAGTATGGTTTTTCCGGTACTCTTTACACCTCTGTCTTCAGGTCGTCTTATTTCAGTTTTCAAACTACAGCTTGCAAATTGTATTTTAATACAGCGTTTTGGTCATGCAACCTTCATCAGGCATTGTTTTCACCAAAATGCATGTTTGTGATGTTTGTTTACTATTGTGTCTTGTCCTGTAGAATGCATGAACGGAATTTTGCATGTTTTTTTTGTAGCAGATGATAGAAAAAATTTAAAGAGAAGCTACCAGAAGGTCCAGGAGGAAGAGGAGGAGGAAGATGATGATTACAGAGGTCACTACTCTCCCCGTGAGATGGACGCAGCTGCTCCACAACTGGTACGAATGACATTTACTCAAAAGAAATGTGATTATAACCATTGATTCTTGACTGTGATGATTAACTTTATTAGTCCATTTTGAATGGTCCTGCAGTGTTAAAAATAAATTGAAATAATAAATAAAAATACAAAAGGTCTGTCTAAGTAATGTCTGTAATAACAGAATTAAAATAAAATATTGTTTAAAACAATTTCAGATTCACTGTTAAAGCAACTTTAAATGTGGTTCTCCATCTGAAAACTTTTAAACATTTTTATTTTAATTCTTTTATTATTATTATATTATACATGGAATGTTTGTATTTTTATTTATTGTATTTTATTGTTCACTTTGCAGGACCATTTAAAATGGACTAGTAAAGGCAAAAAGTCTAAAAATAATTTCTAAAATAACAATAAATATACATATAAATACATCATTTTAAATCTAAAAGCTCAATATTGAATAAAAATTCTATAATAACAATCAGTATCAACAATCAAAGGTAGGAACACTTCTTTGCATAAATGGCATTTTAGAGACTCATGGGGGAAAATATATTTATAAAATTATAATATAATGTATGCAATATAATGTTTACAAAAAGTATGGGCAGTTGATTTGCTTGACGTTTCAAAGCAACTACTAATATGTTTATACTTTTTATATATACATTATATTACATATTAGGGTGCACTTTTTCCCATGAGCCCTTTAGTTTGTGGGAAACATTTACTTGCCATTTACTCAAAGAAATGTGATTCTAACCCTTGATTTTCAGATCAATTATGGTAAAAATTATGGTATTGTTTCTATTATTGTTTTGTAAGGTTCCATAGAATCGTGCCATTTTACCACCATTGTGAATTAAGTTCATCCAATCAGATTTTAGAAATGAACCTGATTTCTAAGAAAGGTTGCGTGTGATTGGCATGATCCACAGACGGAGGATCTGGTGAAAGCGCTGCAGGATCTAGAGAACGCTGCGTCCGGTGACGCTGCGGTGAGACAGAAGATCGCATCACTTCCACAGGAAGTGCAGGACGTTTCTCTTCTGGAGAAGATCACAGGTGAGTCTCGCAGGAGAAACGTGACCCTGTCTAACAGGAAGTGGTTTTCTGATGAAACTCTCCGTATTCTCTGCAGATAAACAGGCCGCAGATAAGCTGTCAAAGACGGTGGACGAGGCCTGTTTGCTGCTGGCCGAGTATAACGGACGCCTGGCCGCTGAGTTAGAGGACCGGAGACAGCTCGCCCGAATGCTGACAGAATACATCCAGAGCCAGAGAGATGCGCTCAACGAGAGGGAGAAGAAGCTGGAGGTACGACACTCCTAAATGCTTTAAAGGAAAAGTGATCATCTACTCCTCGTGTCTTTCCAAACCTGTTTGATTGTCTCTCTTCCACGGGAGAATTTCTGCAGAATATCAGAGCTGGTGTTTTCAGTAAAAGTGGCTGTGATTTTTACCTTCAAGGAACAAAATAGTATTATGGAAGTAATCCAAGTTACTTATGTGCTATATTAAAGTTTTTAGAAATCATCCGATAGCAAAATGAAATCATTATTCCCTGATAAATTATATTTGTGCTTCAACTTAAGTTGGGTTGGTTTGGGTTTAATTCCTCACAAAAAAAGCTGTCTTGGTTTGAGAAGACTTCGAATATATCGCCAAGACAACTTTTGGGATACTTCATGTACTTTTTGTCCATTTTGGAGCTGAAAAACAAGTTCTGTAAAAAGTTTATTTTTATCATGTATTTCATGGAAAAAAGTAAATCAAACATATTTGTAAAGACTAAAAAATGACATTTTTGGGTTAATGCGTTATTTAAATGACCTTTAAGTATCTGAAATACATAAGAATTTTTAAAATGTTTTCAAAAGAAGTCTCTTCTGCTCACCAAGGCTGTACAGTAAAACAATTACAATTTCAAATAACTGATTTCTATTTTAATATATATTAAAATATAATTTATTCCTGTGATCAAAGCTGAATTTTCAGCATCATTACTTCAGTCTTCAGTGTCACATGATCCTTCAGAAATCATTCTAATATGCTCATTTACTGCTCAAGAAACATTCCTTATAATATTCAATATTGAAAACAATTCAATATTTTTATGGAAAATGTGAACAATATAATTTCAAGATTCTTTGATGAATAGAAAGTTTAAAAGCACAGCATTTATTTGAAACAGAAATCCTCTGTAACGTTATGTCTTTAATGTAAATTCTGATCAATTTAATGCATCGTTTCTGAACAAAACGAATACTTTTTAAAAAATGAACAGTTGTCTGATCGATTCTGATGTTCTTTCAGGAATACAAGCAGAAACTGGCTCACACACACAAGTGAGGAAGGAGCTCAAGTCTCACATCCAGAGTCTTCCAGATCTTTCTCTTCTACCGAACGTCACCGGCGGTCTGGCTCCTCTGCCGTCTGCTGGAGATCTGTTTTCCACTGACTGAACATCTCTGAGACTCACAGTCCTGTACGATCAGACACTGGGTTCCTCCTCACTGACAGTAACATCAGTAATGGAGCGAGTGATGAAGATCTGCTGTCACCAGCTCAGCTTTTCACACGTTTGTTTTTCATTAGTTCTCATGTCAGCTAAACCTCACGGAGATCAAACCTGCCAGTCGATCCTTCAGTAAACCGGACTCAAAGTGTGGAGATTTGTTTTGATGTGACTTTGCTGTGAAAAGCAACTCCCTTTGCTTTTTCTTATACCTGTACGTTTTTAGTTTTATTGATCAGAGTTTAATTTCGCTTCATTTTGGTTTCGGAAGAAACTAAACATGAGGATTCAGTTTTAAACACCTCACTGCTAATGAGTTCATGATATCAAGAGAAATTAATTAGAAACTCATCATCAAACTGATATATTTTGGATAAAAACCTGACCTGTTTTTCTTGAAATGATTATTTTGCTGATAAATATAGCAGATTTGCTGATATTTGTGAGAAAAATACAATGTGTTCGCATTTTCCTTTATGGTCACTCTGTTTACAGTGTCTCTCATTAAATGTGACTCAACACATCCAGTAACCAAATGCATTTTGATATGAGTGAATCCTTGAGGTTTGTTTGGAATGGATTACTGTATTATAATGTAAATTAGGTTGTGTGAAGTGTCACTGAAATATAAAGTGGCCAAACTCTGCCCATTCATTCACAGATGAGTGGAGCATAATGTGTGTTTATGCTGTTGATCACGAAAACGAACCATCAAGCGGAGAGTAAGTCATCATTGTTCATAGATTCAAATCAGTGACACTGTTGAGCTGAGAAGCTATCTTGTGCTCTGTGGCCATTTTGTCTACATTAACCCACGTCTACATCAAATTCTGCAGATCTCCTGCCATTTACTTTACTTTCTGAAGCCAGTTTGGTTTAATGGCACAGGCAGCGGTGAGCTGTTTATCACAACATGGATTGCCATTCATCTTTTCAAGCATAAAAAATAAACTCATTCTCTTGGTAATTTTTGTTTGCAAATTCTTTATTGAAATAAATTGAGTTAATAGGTAAGTTGTTGTCCATTCATGCAAATGGGGAAATCAGTGTACTGTCGACCTACACAAGAGACGGAGTTGTCATAGAGGAAGGTGTTTGGTGGCCTGGAGGACCTGCAATGCACAGCAGCCTTCGTACAGTTTGAGTGTTTGAGAAAGAAACCCCTGAGCTGTTGGGTACAACAGAGCCAAAGGAACCTTGGGTGTATATGTTAACTTATGTGTACTAAGATGTGTGCCAAATATGTTAGTCGTCTTCTTGTGGACAGGTGTCAGTATGGACTGAAAGAGGTGTGGGGCTGCTACATCAAATCTGTATGCTAAACACATCGAAAGACAAAATGACATCCATCACCACCACATTAAAGCACACATTCAATACAGAAAGTCCAGTAAAAGACTTAAAATACTTTCAACAGCAAATAAAATAAACAAAATAATAACGTTCAGTATTAAATCACCACTTCTAATTTAGTTTTTAAGTCAACGGCCAAAAAAATATTTACAAAATGTATAAAAGACTTCAAAAATAGCAACTGGACGATTATATCGTATAATTTCTGTGGAAAACCGTACGTAGAGCGAAAAATCTTGAACTTTCTCTTATCCATCGTGGCTGGGAACTCACAACCGTAATGTTATTCACAATAAAACATTTATTTTTAAAGCAACATATCAGTTATCAAATAAAAAGCAACGTTAATCTAAGAAATGAAAACACAAGTTTTAGCATTTGCACAGGAAGCAGGTTCTCCGCCCACCAACCACACGTAAACCATTCTTTTATAAACAATATATCAGTTTTTAAGTGAAACCAAGATAATAACAAAGAACTTAAAGTTAAAATTGTATGTTTTAATGTCTTGCTGCAACAAAAACGAAACCTGTCCAAAGTACGTCCCCGTCAGCCGCCTCTCGCCCCAGGCAGAGACTATTTAAAGCTGGCGTGGAGAGCACACCTTGTTATTTATTTATTTTTTAAGTGTATCGCTAGATCAACAAACTGAACAGCACGCCGCTTCTTATAATGGACTGCTTCGCGATCATAACCTGTGTCCGTAAGTAAAGCATTCTAATGTTGGGGAATTCGCCATGTGTCTGTCTTTGTCATAATTGGTCTTTAAAACAAGCCTGGATAACCATTACTTATCAATTTACAAAAATTCATTTTATCAGGTGCTGTGATGGTAAACGTGAACAAGGGAGGAAACATTTCCCTCTTCGTCAGAACATCTCAGCCGAAGACTTTTTGTCTACGAAAAGTACAAAAAAACGAGACCCAAGAGATCTCCTGCTATTGTTCCCCCGAAGAGCAAAAGCTTGGCTGCAAACCAAGCAACTCGAGTAGATTTTCACACCACGTTGGTGATGAGAACTTGTCCATAACTTTTCCTGATGCCGACACCAGCGACGAAGGGTGTTACGTTGTCGAAGTTATCGATAACAAAAACAAAATGATTCCACTTTGTTATTCCGTTTCATTGACCGGTAAGTATTTTACTATACTAATCGTAGTAACCTACTAAATTGAACAATTTAAATATTTAAAAACTGTAACTTTATTTGGATAGTAGTCTTATTTATGATGAAGGGATGTGACACTGTTGTAGCAAACCAGAATTGTTTTTTTTTCCTTTTCTTTTTCTTGTTCTGAATGTGTTAAAACTAATCGCACGTGTTGTCTACCGCAGTAAAGATAGTTTGCGGTTCGATATTCAGATTTCTTTTGGCTATTAATACGCAGTGCGCTGTCATAGACACGCAAATAATACTGAATGACATTCTCCATGATTTGTGAATTCAGTTTACAGTGTCCTCCGGGCCGAAATCGGGTTTTTTTTTCGTAGGGATCCTTAATTTTATAATGGCTATAGCTCCAAAAATTGGACACTTGGAAGACTGAAAACGGTGTCATCTTCACCAGCTTGATCTGTGAATTTTTTCACAGAAAAGCTTTTGTCCACAGACCCCTTGGTAAGTCCGCTATAAGGAAAGTGAAAGATAGGCGTTCTTCATGTTTAAACGTCTACTGCCAAATAAACACGCAGATGGCTGGAATAAAAATTATTGTTTTAGCTCGAGTTCGATTTGTGAAAACTTTCACAATCGCATTTTATCGCGTGGCAGTGTTTCTCTTTGCTCTGGCCCCTTTTCTTGTATAAGAATGTTATATGGCGCTATTGAATAACGGGTCATAATTCTAAAAATATAGTCTAAATGTTTTTTAGCCAAAAACATATATGAAATATATGTTGCAAACAAGGAAGCTGAATGAAAAATATTTTGTTAATAAAATACATATATTTAGTTTCAACCTTTACATACCAAAGCATATTTCTAAATTGGGTTTTTCAGGGGCAAGAAAATGCATTTTGTTGGACTGTCAAATGCTTTTAAAAATATATATTTCTGTATTTAAAATACATTTTCAAAAATATACAAAAAAATAAAATAAATGGCCCAAGACGTATTGGTAGAAAATATATTTAAGTAAATATTTTTTTTTAAATTTAAAAAATATATTAATTACATATTATATATTAATATATTTATTATTATATATTTGATGTATGTATTATTTACCTAAATATAGGTAAATATATGTTATTTAAGGCAATATAGCATTTTTTCTTTTTACATTTTTTGTATGTTTTTTTATTTAAATGTATTTAAAATGTAAAAATATATTTTCAAAGATATACAAATTTGGGTCAGCTGACCCTGCTCTGAGTCATGTACATCACTATTGTGATCTGTGACAACTTTCACAGTTCAGTATGGGTCAGCTGACCCTTCCCTGGGTCACTAACATCACTATTCTGACCTGTGAAAAAATTCTGAGGTAAGTGTGGGTCAGCTGACCCTTCCCTGGGTCACTAACATCACTATTCTGATCTGTGAAAACTTTCTGAGGTAAGTACGGGTCAGCTGACCCTACCCTGGGTCACTAACATCACTATTCTGATCTGTGAAAACTTTCTGAGGTAAGTACGGGTCAGCTGACCCTACCCTGGGTCACTACCATCACTATTCTGATCTGTGAAAACTTTCTGAGGTAAGTACGGTCAGCTGACCCTTCCCTGGGTCACTAACATCACTATTCTGATCTGTGAAAACTTTCTGAGGTAAGTCACGGGTCAGCTGACCCTTCCCTGGGTCACTAACATCACTATTCTGATCTGTGAAAACTTTCACAGTTCAGTATGGGTCAGCTGACCCTTCCTGGGTCACTAACATCACTATTCTGATCTGTGAAAACTTTCTGAGGTAAGTGTGGGTCAGCTGACCCTTCCCTGGGTCACTAACATCACTATTCTGATCTGTGAAAACTTTCTGAGGTAAGTACGGGTCAGCTGACCCTACCCTGGGTCACTAACATCACTATTCTGATCTGTGAAAACTTTCTGAGGTAAGCACGGGTCAGCTGACCCTTCCCTGGGTCACTAACATCACTATTCTGATCTGTGAAAACTTTCTGAGGTGGCACGGGTCAGCTGACCCTTCCCTGGGTCGCTAACATCACTATTCTGATCTGTGAAAACTTTCTGAGGTAAGCACGGGTCAGCTGACCCTACCCTGGGTCGCTAACATCACTATTCTGATCTGTGAAAACTTTCTGAGGTAAGTACGGGTCAGCTGACCCTACCCTGGGTCACTACCATCACTATTCTGATCTGTGAAAACTTTCTGAGGTAAGTGCACGGGTCAGCTGACCCTTCCTGGGTCACTAACATCACTATTCTGATCTGTGAAAACTTTCACAGTTCAGTACGGGTCAGCTGACCCTTCCCTGGGTCACTAACATCACTATTCTGATCTGTGAAAACTTTCTGAGGTAAGTACGTGTCAGCTGACCCTTCCTGGGTCACTAACATCACTATTCTGATCTGTGAAAACTTTCTGAGGTAAGTACGGGTCAGCTGACCCTTCCCTAGGTCACTAACATCACTATTCTGATCTGTGAAAACTTTCTGAGGTAAGTACGTGTCAGCTGACCCTTCCCTGGGTCACTAACATCACTATTCTGATCTGTGAAAACTTTCTGAGGTAAGTGCGGGTCAGCTGACCCTACCCTGGGTCACTAACATCACTATTCTGATCTGTGAAAACTTTCTGAGGTAAGTGCACGGGTCAGCTGACCCTACCCTGGGTCACTACCATCACTATTCTGATCTGTGAAAACTTTCTGAGGTAAGTCGGGTCAGCTGACCCTTCCCTGGGTCACTAACATCACTATTCTGATCTGTGAAAACTTTCTGAGGTAAGTACGGGTCAGCTGACCCTTCCCTGGGTCACTAACATCACTATTCTGATCTGTGAAAACTTTCACAGTTCAGTACGGGTCAGCTGACCCTTCCTGGGTCACTAACATCACTATTCTGACCTGTGAAAACTTTCTGAGGTAAGTGTGGGTCAGCTGACCCTTCCCTGGGTCACTAACATCACTATTCTGATCTGTGAAAACTTTCTGAGGTAAGTACGGGTCAGCTGACCCTACCCTGGGTCACTAACATCACTATTCTGATCTGTGAAAACTTTCTGAGGTAAGTACGGGTCAGCTGACCCTTCCCTGGGTCACTAACATCACTATTCTGATCTGTGAAAACTTTCTGAGGTACGGGTCAGCTGACCCTTCCCTGGGTCGCTAACATCACTATTCTGATCTGTGAAAACTTTCTGAGGTAGTACGGGTCAGCTGACCCTACCCTGGGTCACTAACATCACTATTCTGATCTGTGAAAACTTTCTGAGGTAAGTACGGGTCAGCTGACCCTTCCCTGGGTCACTAACATCACTATTCTGATCTGTGAAAACTTTCACAGTTCAGTACGGGTCAGCTGACCCTTCCCTGGGTCACTAACATCACTATTCTGATCTGTGAAAACTTTCTGAGGTAAGTACGTGTCAGCTGACCCTTCCCTGGGTCACTAACATCACTATTCTGATCTGTGAAAACTTTCTGAGGTAAGTACGGTCAGCTGACCCTTCCCTAGGTCACTAACATCACTATTCTGATCTGTGAAAACTTTCTGAGGTAAGCACGTGTCAGCTGACCCTTCCCTGGGTCACTAACATCACTATTCTGATCTGTGAAAACTTTCTGAGGTAAGGCACGGGTCAGCTGACCCTTCCCTGGGTCACTAACATCACTATTCTGATCTGTGAAAACTTTCTGAGGTAAGTACGTGTCAGCTGACCCTTCCCTAGGTCACTAACATCACTATTCTGATCTGTGAAAACTTTCTGAGGTAAGTACGTGTCAGCTGACCCTTCCCTAGGTCACTAACATCACTATTCTGATCTGTGAAAACTTTGTGAGGTAAGTACGGGTCAGCTGACCCTTCTCTGGGTCGCTAACATCACTATTCAGATCTGTGAAAACTGTGAAAACTTTCTGACGCAGGGAAACTCAGCTGACCCGTACTGAACGGGAAAATATTTTTCATTCAGCTTCCTTGTTTGCAACATATATTTCATATATGTTTTTGGCTAAAAAACATTTAGACTATATTTTTAGAATTATGACCCTTTATTCAATAGCGCCATATAACATTGTTATACAAGAAAAGGGGCCAGAGCAAAGAGAAACACTGCCACGCGATAAAATGCGATTGTGAAAGTTTTCACAAATCGAACTCGAGCTAAAACAATAATTTTTATTCCAGCCATCTGCGTGTTTATTTGGCAGTAGACGTTTAAACATGAAGAACGCCTATCTTTCACTTTCCTTATAGCGGACTTACCAAGGGGTCTGTGGACAAAAGCTTTTCTGTGAAAAAATTCACAGATCAAGCTGGTGAAGATGACACCGTTTTCAGTCTTCCAATTGTCCAATTTTTGGAGCTATAGCCATTATAAAATTAAGGATCCCTACGGAAAAAAAAAACGATTTCGGCCCGGAGGACACTGTAAACTGAATTCACAAATCATGGAGAATGTCATTCAGTATTATTTGCGTGTCTATGACAGCGCACTGCGTATTAAGCCAAAAGAAATCTGAATATCGAACCGCAAACTATCTTTACTGCGGTGTTTTGTCTGCGTGTTTAGAGGAATTTTCTGGGTTATTTGGAGTAGTGACCGAGTTCTCGGTAGGGTCGGTGCACAGGTAAGCGGTCCGGTGTTGTGTAATATTCAGCTCCTGTGAAAAACTGTTCCAGTGGGTGGAGTTAACGTGAATAGTCATTAGTTCCCCTGTTTTTTTTTTTATTTATAAAGCACTTTCACACAACTACCAGTTGATCCAAAGTGCTGTACAATACAGCTAAAATAAAACCGATAAGAGACAACAGAACATCAAAACACAGCATAACAATACAATTGACATGGCTAGACAAAAGCTATTGACAGAAGATGTTTTTTCAGCCAGCATTTAAATGCAGGCAAAGAGGGCGCAGCTCTGATAGAAGCTGGTAATTTGTTCCATAGACTAGGACCAGCAACAGCGAAAGCTTGATCACCTCTGCAATGGAACCTAGATCTAGGAACAGAGAGGAGGCCAAGATTACTTGATTTTAGGGACCTATTTGGTTTATAATTAGAGATTGCCTCGGAGAGATATGATGGAGCTTGGTTTTGCAGAGATTTAAAAACAAAAGTTAAAAGTAATTCTAGATTTGACTGGTAACCAGTTTAGGGAAATAAGAATGGGTGAGATGTGGTCGAACCTTCGTCTGCCTGTAATCAATCTTGCAGCAGCATTTTGGACCATCTGCAAACTCATTATAGAAGACTGACTTATACCATAGTATAGTGAGTTACAGTAATCTAAACGAGAGAGAACAAACAAGTGGATAATCTGTTCAAACTGTTTTACAGAGAGTAAAGATTTGATTTTTGATAAACGCCGTAAATGAAAGAAACTTGATTTGATCACTGCACCAATTTGTTTCTCAAAACCCAGGTTGCAATCAAAAAGAACACCAAGATTTTTAGCACAGGGTGTAAAGTAGGAAGAGAGATGACCAAATTGAAGAGCATAGTCTTCATATGACTTTGAACCAAACAAAATGATTTCGGGTTTTGCTCTCGTTTAACACTAAAAGATTCTGCTTTAACCATATTTGTAATTCGTTTAGACAATTTAACAGAGGTCCATTCTTTACTTTTATGCTGCAAGGGAAAGTACAGCTGAGTATCATCCGCATAAAGATGGAAGGACACTCCATATTTCTCAAAGATAGCACCCATTGGCAGCATGAATATAGAGAATAAAACTGGAGCAAGAATTGAGCCCTGTGGCACCCCACAAGCAAGTGGGTGTGAGGACGAACTATGTTGGCCAATAGAAACACTAAAGCTTCTGTTAGTTAAAAAAGATTGAAACCATTTCAATACCTTTCCCTGTAACCCAACACAGCTCTCCAGCCTGGAAATCAAGATATTGTGGTCAACCATATCAAATGCAGAGCTTAAGTCTAGAAGCACCAAAGCCACGACATTCCCTTTATCTGTTTCTAGTAAAATATCATTTACAACTTTTAAAAGTGCCGTTTCTGTGCTGTGTTGAGACTTAAAACCTGATTGGAATTTTTCAAGAATATTATTTGACATCAAATGGGACTACAGCTGGGTCAACACAATTTTCTCAAGAATCTTAGAAAGAAATGGCAAGTTTGATATAGGCCTAAAATTAATGAAATTTGAAGAATCAAGATTGGGCCTCTTTAATAATGGAGTTACTATAGCTGTTTTCAGGCAATCAGGAACAACCCCAGTAATTAGACTAGTGTTAAAAACAGTTAAAAGATCATGTCCAACGGTATTGAAAATCTGTTTTAGAAATCTAGATGGAATGATATCTTGAGAAGATGAAGTCGATCTTAGACGTTCAACAATGCCTTTACAGGATTCAAAGGAAACGGGCTGAAAATCGTTGTGGGCGTGTCCTTGAAACAACGCGCAAACGAATGGAACTGAAAATATTAGTGCATGCTCCTCAAATCGCTACGTGTTTAAAGGATTATTTCGAAAAGGTAAAGAAGTATCAATGTTCAGCATTAAAGCATTAACTGCAACCGTGTCAAAATGATGCATAGTTTTTGTAATAATATGATAAATTGTCTAGAAGCTGTTTTGCCTGATTGATTACAGGAATGCAGCAAAACAAACAATAAGTGAATGACTTAACCTAGGCTAATATAGTTTTTCATTTGTGGGGCTTTAATTAATTAATTAATTTGAATAGATTAGCCTACCTAGTTGTCATTGGTGACTACTGCAGTGTGCATACAACAATGCCTGAAACAAACCTCTACAGATGTATATACACCTCTAGGTCAGCAGCTACTCCAAGAATATTATTTTTAAATTTGGATAAGAAATCATACATATGTCACCATCAATAGTGTCATAATATGGCCTTGATTTGCTTTTGTGATGTTTCCACATATATTCATCATCATGTAAAGTCACTGTCTTGTTTCAGACTGGATGTGGAGCTTAAGTCACTGGTAGCTGACCATTGTGTGAACTGAACATACATGGAGGCTGTTTTCATTGAGTGCCAAGGCCATGTTTTAATATTTATCTCAGACACTGACTTAATTTTGCATTGCTTCATTCCACATACACATACTTTCACACAATTTCCCTTGTCTTTTCAATTTGAGTTGTATTCATAAAGCAATTACTTCTGCACTTGTCATAGTAACATTTAATGTATGTAACTAATATTTATATACTCTACAACATAATGTTTTGAGTAGCATTTTTATATAAACAGTCAAAATAAAACGCTTACTGAAAAAGATAACATTATTTGTTAACCTACATGTCATGTTAAAATTAACCCATATCAGAGAACTGTCAACATGAAAGTGTTAAAATTATTGAAGTACTAACTTTAAATTAATCTCAGAAGATATTAATCTCAGGAGGATACAGGAGAACAGAGTTTGGCTGACAAAAACATTTGGGTTATTCACTTAACAGAAGTTATTCACTTATTGTTTGTTTTGCTGCATTCCTGTAATCAATCAGGCAAAACAGCTTATAGACGATTTATCATATTATTACAAAAACTATGCATCATTTTGGCACTGTTGCAGTTAATGCTTTAATGCTGAACATTGATACTTCTTTACCTTTTCGAAATAATCCTTTAAACACGTAGCGATTTGAGGAGCATGCACTAATATTTTCAGTTCCATTCGTTTGCGTGTTGTTTCAAGGACACGCCCACAACAGGGGAACTAATGACTATTCACGTAAACTCCACCCACTGGAACAGTTTTTCACAGGAACTGAATATTACACAACACCGGTCCAGCAAGTATGAGGCGAGGTCCTCAGCCAGACAGGTGTTCATATTAAAAGTATGTCCGCGAGCTTTCTTTGCTCTTACAGTGGTATAATACACATACCTAGGCTCATGAGACATGTGGACATTTTCTGAGGAATGTTGCTTGAGCACTTTCCCATTGAGACATGTCAACAAATTTATATGCAGTGGATAATATCGGTCTTGGCCCTGTGTTTCATGGTTTCCCGTTGACGGCAGTACTTTTTCAGTAGTTTTTTTCACGTTTCACTTTGTTGAAATTTTTACTTGGCTACACTTTAAGACAAAATAAATAACATCATTTGTGGGGAAAATGCGCAGAAAGGCATCACAGGCATTTGTCATGTGTATGGCATTGAAATAAAATTTTTGACTCCCTGCCAAGTTAGTTATTCCAGACAGAAGGGAAGTAATGCTTATACTTGGTGATTATTATTTCACAATGAGATATTGCATGCATAGCACATCTGCACTACTTTTGTTTCTGACCTCTTTGACCAGTATGTGTAGATTGTGACTTCTCTTTTTTTTTTTTTTTTTTTTTTTAGATCATGTTGATCATTTACAGGCCTTAGAAATGGGTGTATCAAATATGATACAGTATTATCAAATATGAAAAGCAAAACATTAAACTCATAAAGCTCTGTTCTAGAACCAGTTGCGCAGAGTGAGTCAAGGTTAGGCAACTACATGTTAAGCATGTTGGATGCTTAATATTATTCAACAGAAAGTACATTTGGCCTGAATTGTGTGTAAAAAAAAAAAAAAAAAAAATTGGCCATGCTTATGAATGCAGAGTACTCAGTATAAAAATACTTCCACAGTATAAAGATACTTGTGAGCTTAATGTATATAGTGCTCTATTTAGATTTAAGTATAGCACAGTTGAGAAATGGGATTGTTTTGCGCTACATAAGCACACAAAATATATTTTTATGCTATGTATTTTCATTATATACATCTTTTTAATACTGTTGGTTTATATCAGTAATTTGCCAATGATTTCTTTACTAGTAACTTGTACACTATTTAGAAAAAAATGTTTGTGTGATAACACGGATCATGGCATGATGGGACACTGTCTTTACATAGAGTACAAAATTCTGCACCACGCACCTGCTATATTATGTAGCTTTTAATGTTAACACTGAAATGCCCATCCAGTACAGCATCTGTTCTAATATATTAAGACACTGTACAAGGACCTTCCTCAAATTATCTAGCCATCTAGATAGTTTCCAGGACATTAGTGAACCTAACAATGCCTTCACAACCTGCCTACATTTAATGATTAAGATTTTTTGCCTTGAATTTTATATCTCTAGTTATTTTTGTCCCATACAGAACAACTGCCCAGTTCCATTAACCCTGAACCTCCATCCATCCATTTACCACACCTGCTTTATCCACCAAAGCAGGAGAGACATTCGGGACAAATGGACCAGTCAGCACAGAACGATATCACAAAATAACATGGGGCATCATAGGGGGCCTTATACCGCTCATACTGGTCATTGTTGTCACTGGTATCATCTGCTGTAAAAAGGCAAGTATTATCATTAGTAAATTAAGCAAAGCTTCTATTTTTTATTAATATTGTAACACTGCATTTTTCTGTGCAGTTTTGTTTTTAGGGTGTTTTTACAAGTATTTCTGAAAGACTTGTGAAGATCCTTGAGATATTTTGCTCAGGAAGGACTTAATTAAAAGTCATAGTAGATCAATAAAGTGTCATTAATTATGTACATTGATGAATTTTGTTTGCATGATATTTGGTATTAAAAAGTTTGTGCAGCTGCAGTAAAAGGTTGTTGATTTAAGATTTTAAATCTCAAAGATATCTTCTCCCTACAGAAGCAGCAATTGCTGAGGATGACGCAGAGGATCCAGAGAGGCACTCTTCTCAACTCCGACACCAATAGAGGTCAGTCCGGCAGATGACACTGGGTTTTGTATCATAAACAAATGTGGACCCTTTTCACAAGAATGTGATAACACATTTCGGTGGTCATCAGCATCGTAAATACTTGAATGTTTTTGATATTTAGTTGTTTGTTTTTTTTGTTTTTTTAATTTATGTACATTTATAACACTATACTTTGTATTCTATCATCATTGCATTAAATTACAAAAAAAAAACACCTAGTTAGCACTAATGCGAGGGTGTTTCTAATGCAGCGTATATGGGTGTGATTTGACATTGTTCTCTCTTCTGACTGCTGTTATCAGTATGATATATATATATTTTTTTCCTTTTGATTGAAAGTCGTGAAAACGCCATCACAGAGTTTTTCTTTTGCTATTTAAGCAAATGGGAATGCAAAAAATATATTTGTGGTACTCTCCCATTCACTGCTTTCGAAGTTAACCCAACTATGATTTCTGCTGAGAAACCCACAAATGTGAAAAAGCTCTATTGTTTTTTGGAATTTAACATTTTACAAACTGCACTAACCTTGCCATGTCAAATTATCATGTGTTTTTTTTTTTTTATTTTATTTTTTTTAGAAACTTACTGACCATGGCACACTGGGTGTAAAATTTTTTTTATTTTATTTTTTTAATTTATTTTTTTAAACAAAACCGGGTCCAGTGTACTGTGCTAAGATGAAGGAATTTTAAACATTTTGTCACTGCTTTGTTTTTAAAAGAAATGATGTTGACAAACCACTCAGATTTTAGTCAAAATGTTTAGTTTTGTCAGCCAGATTTAATTTCTTACCGTTTCCGTCAGTTTTGAATTCTGAATTATTTTTACAAGTGAATAAAAGGCCCATTTTCATAGTAAAGTGAATCAAATATACTGATTACCATATTCAAATTAATAAATTAACCACATAAAAGACCTTACTCTGTTATTATTACAATAGATGAATAAACATTGCAAATATTGGCTATACAAGTAAATGTATTGTTTAATTTTCATGTCTTTGAATTGAATAGACCTGAACAAGAACTCCTCTTTTTTTTTTTTCTACAATCCGCAGGTGAACCGGCCACAGATGAATCCTTCGAGACTTTGGTTGTCAGTGGACAAGAACAATGAACCTGTACACGGAGCTTGAAAGGATGATGACGACAAAAATGGAAGTACAAGACATTGTGTGGACTCCCAAGACAACAAGGGCTGAGCTTGTCATTGTGACGCATCACAAGTCACCGTGCAGAAGCAGCAGTTCTTCTCTGAGATGAGCAGAACCTCAGATGCTCGACCAGAAACACAACAGTGGCGATTCCCACCAGACCAGACAGAACCAGACGAATCACAGCCTCAGTGACGCCACAGTGATCCACACAATCTGAAAGAGAAGAGGGTTGTTCATGAACATCTTCTGTGCCATAAAGTGTCTGTGGAGATCGAAGCAGGACTGAGGTCACTGTGGCAGGAAGTGTATTGTAGTAAATGAGTTCATGTTCGCCTACCTTCATGTCGAGGGCAGATCTGTTTCATGTGAAGACGGACGGTTTTGTTATTCACTGGGTTTGCAGCCGTGCAGCTGTAGGTCTCTGGATCATTATAATGAAGCTCTAATGGTAAACTGAGGTTGATGTTGAGATCAGGATTGCTGGTCTGGTTCAGCATTTCACCTCCTTTATACCACGAGATGAACACACCTCGATCATTTCTTACTGAGCAGAACACAGAGCAGATCTCCTCCATCTTCTGTGGCTTTGATGAACCTAGTGGACATCTGTTATGTAAGGTTATTTCTGAACACTTCTAGCTGTCATTTTTCTTACAGTGTGTCCACGGGTCCTTAAAGTCTTAAAGTAATCTCATGATTGCAAATGTTACACTTATTGTTGTTCAAAAAAACAAGTACTTAATCTGACTGGTACAGCCCTATGTATACTGAATTTATTGATAAATTTTAATTTAAAAAGGTTAAAAATAGGCCTATAGGTGACTTAAAAATGTGCAGATTTAAGCATTTAAAATAGAACACTGGTGAAAATATTGCTTCAGAATAAATTGTTTTGTGGGATATTTTGCATGGAATATTGTCTGCTGATATGAAAAGTTCACTGTATATTGTAGTAAATAAAATTTATCACAGCGACTGTCTTGTTTTCTTTGTACATTAAACACAATAAATATTGCATGTATGAAATATGACATGTATTTCCATTACAGGTTTAGGTCTTAAATATCATATAAGGTGACATTAAAAAATAGTCTTAATTTAATTTGTTCGTTTCTGTAGAACTGTCTGAGCTTTATGGTCTTTTTCAGCATTGAGTTCTTGCAGCTGAGATTCAGAGATCAGGAATGTTAAACGGTGTGGTTCTGTATCTGAAGAAATGACTCATTCAAAGAATCTCTGCAAAGTTTGAAATAGAGGCTATGAAATTGTGGATAAACCTGTTTGACTGGCGTGTGTTGCTGAATAACCTGCCTATTGTTTGTGGTAGTTTGCTTGATTACCTCTCTATGGTTTGCTTTGTTTTTAATGCAATAGTTTGGTGTCAGCTTTGTGGATTTGTAAACCTCTTATCCACACTTTAGGGAGTGAGTACCTTTTCTTAAATGTTTTCTTTTGATTTGAGTGATTTAGTGGACTTCTATTGTGATTTCTCTTGCCAAAATGTAAAAAGATTTTGTTGCCTGTTCCAGTTTATGCTGAGACTCACCTTGAGTTTGGTTTCCACTAATCGTAGATCTAATGACGGGTACAGAAACAGTTCCTTTAAGAAAACAAGACACAGACGTTGTCTTTAAGGTGGGAATTTGCAGTAAACCAAAGATGCAACATGAATATTGTACGAGTGTGTTACAATGACTGCTGGCACAATATAAAAGGAAATGTAAATTGTCGCAGGCAAATTCTCAGCACCAATAGGTTCTCTGTAGCTTTAATATCTAATCAATATATGCAAATTTATTTAATTTCTTACAGTTGCTGCTTTACTTTCACTTAAAGGCTAGTGCCTCAGGACCTTATACTGAAGCATCTTGTAGCATTCTCTTATTAAATAACTCATTTCATGATCTTTTTCTTTTCTTTTTTTAATGAACTGACCATAAACGTCCACTCTGAACACTTTCTCTGAGATGGATCCACTGTGGAGAGAAACGTGATAAAGTCCAGAGTCGCTGCTGCTGATGTTCCAGATGGTCAGAGCTCCAGTCTTTGGGTCCATTTTCATTCTGCCGGTTAGTCTCTCATCATAGAAGGGTTCATAACCCTGATACATCTGTGCGATACGAACAGTTTGATCATCTCTTTCAAACAGCCATGTTACTTTACTGAGACTCTCAGTGTCTCTTGTTTGTAGAGTGAGAACATCTCCCTCCATCACAGTCTTTATCTCATCCCACTCGCCATTCACAAGATCTGAGAGAATATTACAATTGGTTAGATAAGGACTACATTTTCTAGCATTAGAAAATGTACAAACTGATTACTTTGATATTTGCATCCAGTACTACGATTCCCCCCCCCCCCCCATGTATGAATTAAACATACAATGTAGTGAGGTCATGTGGCAATGTTTTTTTTTTTTTTAAATGTTGTTGCATGAGTATTATTTCACAAAAAATTTAATGCACAGTTTTTAATATGAAGCAACATTTTATGCATTTAAAAGCTGTCCAACAAACCTCTTTAGTTAGGAAAACTTTAATTTATGACATGAACCAGAACATATTGAAAGCAAAATAGAAATAAAAACTGAATTAAAAACTAAAATATCCATATACTTTTTCCAAATATTTTTTCTTTTCTTTTGTACATTCTACATAATTCTATGCTTATTATTGATTATCTTTCTGCTGCAGTCATGATAACACAGACTGATCGATCTATTTAAGGCAAGTTTAAAATGCTTGTCTTTACGTTCGATGTATCTATACTAACCAGATCTTGACTCGTGAAAATGGGGTCTGAAGAGTGTTTCAGATCATGTTTTCAATATTATTAGTTCCAGTAACTACAGTATTTCATTTGTTTCCAGATCACAGAGAGATTTCAGAAATATATATTAGACTTGAGTTGTATTTTTCAATCAACGCAACATTTCAAGACTACATGAACTGACTACAAACTGCTGAACATGTTCCATTAAGTTACTTGACCAGTGACCACAACCACTAAAACATCAGACTGCTTGTGAAAAGAAAAAATATATATATCAAAGATCTTACCCTTAATACTGATGAAAAACACAAGGAAACCGCACATGCTGATGGACATTTTCAACAGATACTGAATATAATGAAAGCAGTGTTGTTTCTCTTGATGAAGTATGGAGACAAGCAACTCAGATGAACATTCAGAGAAGATTTTCTGTTCTGAAACTAAATCAGGAAGTGACCCACCTGAGTCACTATGGGCTTTACGTGTGTGGTGGGGTCGAGTACCTCCAACCGCTATGACTTTAAACTGTCCAATAAGATATCAGTTTAGGGCAAGTTTTAGTCTAATAGGATTTTTGGGAAAACGTACATCTTCGAAGCAAGAAAGAGAATGTTGAAGGTTTTAATTTTTTGCGAGTGGAGCGTGTTAGAAATGTGGAAGATAAATGTAAGAAACTGATAAACATTGTAGAATGGGGAGCTGATACTGAATCTTATATATATATATATATATATAGCACTAATAAAATCAAGGCTAGTTTATAGTAGTGTGGCTGTTGGACCAGCAGCAAAATCTGACCCTGAGATTACGTATTTTTTGTAAGAATATGATATGTTGTGGATAGAAAGACTCTTAATAAAACAGTACAGAATGGAAATAAATGGGAGAATGTATAACTGGATCATGAATTTCTTGTTTGAAAGAGATAGTGCATCTCAGTGAATTAGAATGTTGTGGAAAAGTTCATTTATTTCAGTAATTCAACTCAAATTGTGAAACTCGTGTATTAAATAAATTCAGTGCACACAGACTGAAGTAGTTTAAGTCTTTGGTTCTTTTAATTGTGATGATTTTGGCTCACATTTAACAAAAACCCACCAATTCACTATCTCAACAAATTAGAATATGGTGACATGCCAATCAGCTAATCAACTCAAAACACCTGCAAAGGTTTCCTGAGCCTTCAAAATGGTCTCTCAGTTTGGTTCACTAGGCTACACAATCATGGGGAAGACTGCTGATCTGACAGTTGTCCAGAAGACAATCATTGACACCCTTCACAAGGAGGGTAAGCCACAAACATTCATTGCCAAAGAAGCTGGCTGTTCACAGAGTGCTGTATCCAAGCATGTTAACAGAAAGTTGAGTAGAAGGAAAAAGTGTGGAAGAAAAAGATGCACAACCAACCGAGAGAACCGCAGCCTTATGAGGATTGTCAAGCAAAACTGATTCAAGAATTTGGGTGAACTTCACAAGGAATGGACTGAGGCTGGGGTCAAGGCATCAAGAGCCACCACACACAGACGTGTCGAGGAATTCGACTACAGTTGTCGTATTCCTCTTGTTAAGCCACTCCTGAACCACAGACAACGTCAGAGGCGTCTTGCCTGGGCTAAGGAGAAGAAGAACTGGACTGTTGCCCAGTGGTCCAATGTCCTCTTTTCAGATGAGAGCAAGTTTTGTATTTCATTTGGAAACCAAGGTCCTAGAGTCTGGAGGAAGGGTGGAGAAGCTCATAGCCCAAGTTGTTTGAAGTCCAGTGTTAAGTTTCCACAGTCTGTGATGATTTGGGGTGCAATGTCATCTGCTGGTGTTGGTCCATTGTGTTTTTTGAAAATCAAAGTCACTGCACCCATTTACCAAGACATTTTGGAGCACTTCATGCTTCCTTCTGCGGACCAGCTTTTTAAAGATGCTGATTTCATTTTCCAGCAGGATTTGGCACCTGCCCACACTGCCAAAAGCACCAAAAGTTGGTTAAATGACCATGGTGTTGGTGTGCTTGACTGGCCAGCAAACTCACCAGACCTGAACCCCAGAAAGAATCTATGGGGTATTGTCAAGAGGAAAATGAGAAACAAGAGACCAAAAAATGCAGATGAGCTGAAGGCCACTGTCAAAGAAACCTGGGCTTCCATACCACCTCAGCAGTGCCACAAACTGATCACCTCCATGCCACGCCGAATTGAGGCAGTAATTAAAGCAAAAGGAGCCCCTAAGTGTTGAGTACATATACAGTAAATGAACATACTTTCCAGAAGGCCAACAGTTCACTACAAATGTTTTATTTTTATTGGTCTTATGAAGTATTCTAATTTGTTGAAATAGTGAATTAGGTTTTTGTTAAATGTGAGCCAAAATCATCACAATTAAAAGAACCAAAGACTTAAACTACTTCTAATTTATTGAGATGCACCTGTATAACTGGATCATGAATTTCTTGTTTGAAAGAGCTATACAAGTAGAGTAGGTTCTGCATATGCTCAGATTTATCCAGTAGAGAATGTAGTGTTTGCAGTCCTTTTCTCTTCAATATAATGATAAATGACATATTTTCACATAATAGGGAGATTCTTATGCAGACGATGCAGCACTGTATAAAACTGAAAGATTGCTGGGAATATGAGTATAAACAATAGACAAGCTTTGGATGGACGGCTAGCAAGGAGGCACATAATATAGGTTTAAGCAATATCAATATTGCCCCTTCTGTGTCTATGTAAGCATCTCCTTGGTTTTTCCCAATGCCTTTATTGCAATAAAACAATCTGGATTAGATTAACAGTAACTGTCACTGTTAGTGTTAATACAACCATTTAGCGCTCCACACTTCAATCCAGCAGGTGGCGTTAATGTACCTTTTATGTTGGTTTGCCATCAGAGCTCGAACTGAGAGGATGGCATCCCCCTTGATGAAAAAAATGATAAAAAGCATCACCTCTGTAAAACCACCATCCCCTTTAGATTAATAATGCTGTGTATGATGTAAAACTTATCGTGCAAATTAAATATTAATATTTTCTGCGTATAATAATTTATTATCTAACACAATAAGGTATGACATTTCCTTGATAAGAGTTTAAAGACACAATTTTATTGTGCTTAGTCTGTATTATGTGTAATTGTGAGGACGAGGGACCCTGTTTTTATTCACGCTAGCTGATATTATCAGTGATTTTGCACAAAACACTTGAGAGTCCAGAAGTATTCATTGCACGATGAACCCTGTTAGAATGCCTTTTTATCTATTTATTATTTATTCAGTTATTTTTATATAAAAAGCTTGGGTAGTTGATTTGACTTCACATTGCAAGATATTGCTAAAACTGCTTGACGTTTCAAAGAAACTTCCAATATGATTGATAAGAACCTGATTTCTAAGAAAGGTTGTGTGTGATTGGCATGATCCACAGACGGAGGATCTGGTGACGCTGCTGTGAGACAGAAGATCGCGTCACTTCCACAGGAAGTGCAGGACGTTTCTCTTCTGGAGAAGATCACAGGTGAGTCTCGCAGGTGAAACGTAACACTGTCTAACAGGAAGTGGTTTTCTGATGAAACTCTCCGTATTCTCTGCAGATAAACAGGCCGCAGATAAGCTGTCAAAGACGGTGGACGAGGCCTGTTTGCTGCTGGCCGCTGAGTTAGAGGACCGGAGACAGCTCCCCCTATTCCCCTTCGTTTCTTTTTCTTATTTACAACAATTTCATCACCCATTTTCTTCCCCCTTCTTTTTAAAATGTTTTATTTAAATTAAGTAATGATCTCAACATCTCCTGTTCTATTTCTTAATGCTGGTGGATTTCTACCAACATATGTACATGTGTAATAGTCTACTTCTCAACACAATCATCATCATCATCAGTCGTCTCAGTATCTTGAAGGTTTTATGCAATGCCAGTGCACTCCCTGTCTCATTTACACTAACACTTATTTTATGCTTGGGGTATAACATGGACCCCAGACTCACTTTATGTGGTGAAAATATGTATCCTTTAGTTTTTATCTTTTTTTATTATTATTATTATTATTATTATTATTATCCTGATATTTAATACATTTCCTAATGACATAAGATCATTTTAGGAGTTTGTTTTTACTTAATAATAATGTTTCTGATGTCCGTTATGACATACATGCATATAATGTTTGGGGTCATATTGACCTCAATAACAGTATAATTGAGAGCAAAGGATTTTCTTGTGTTTTGCAACTGTTTGGTATCTAATGTGTAATTTCTTAATACTAAACTCTCTATCTCTCACCCATACACAAACATGCATACACACACACAATCTCTTTCGTACATACACCCATACACACACATGCACACAACACTTGCTCTTTGTTCTCTGTCACACACACGCACAAAGTCAGACCAACATACAGGTTCTCACTTTCGTGTGTGCGCACACACATGCATTCAGGCACACACATGCATGCTCTCTTTGTCTTTCTCTCTAATACGCACTCACACTGCTCTGTTCTCCTCCTCCCTGCACTTCTGCTTTTGCTTTCAAACTTTGCTGACACTCACGGAGACCCTTTCATTCTCTCACTCACACAGAGGTTCCTCGCTTGCACACAGACACACACAGCTACTCCTTCACTCCCACTCAGTGCTTCCACTCCCTACGTCATGCACACACAGATCAGATGAGAAAGAAGCACCAACCAACTTTGGTCTCTCATTTGCTCTAGGAACGAAAAACCAGTCACTTTTTACTTTTTCTTAATCAATAATTGTGTTTCACAATTTGGATCACATTGTCGGCAACTTGGATGATGTCCAAACACCCAACAAAGCCAGTTCTTTGGAATATTGTTTGTTCTTTCACCTCTTATAATTCTCTTTATACACGCTTTACATGCCAATCACCATCTTATTGCCTTCTTTATTATTTTACCATTGATTGCAATAGGTATAAAAAACCAGTGTGAACATACACAGTCACATAAAACACATAAAATCAGCACATTTAGCTTCATGCCAAGCCCAGTACAGTTAATGTGGTTAGTATCTCAGCCAAGCAATCAGCACTTAATGTTTCCAGCGCGCACACACACACAATTCTCTCTCAACATTCAATGGACAGACAAAGACTAACTGTTTAACTCTTTCTCGTCTGCAGACTTCTGCTGTGGGGGTCCACCAGGGCCACACTTAACCATCCCACAAGCAGCTCCCTGGTATCCTTTGGCCCCCCCCCACATAGAAAGCGTCAACCATGGGCTTTTATGCCTCTCTTAGTGCGTGCACAAAAACTCTTTACTACTCTAACGCATGCACATCTTTTGACATCTGGAGCCTCTTACGCCTGTTATTTTAACTTAAATGATCTAGATTCAATTTAGAATTGAATCTAGATTTAGCAATTTAGCAGAGTGAGGGGTCCCTGCTGCAGTTTTACTCGTTACAGTTCACTTGGAAGACCACATAAGCCATGCAGTGGTGTGTGGAGGTATGGTGGGAGCATTTCTCTACATATTGATTGCTTGATTTTTGTGGTTTAAAATCGTAAATATTCTTGTATGTAGAATGAGGAGGTAAATACTATTTAGTGGACACACATGCCCCCCAACACACACACATTCTCTATTTTATAACAGGAGTGCCAAGAGGACATAAAGTGGAAGTTGTAAGGTAGCGTAGTGCTGGATACAGAGTCACCGTGAGTTATTCTCTGGGGAGGTGAGGGGCCGCCTTTCTCCAGATGGACAGTAAAAATCAACAGCATGCCATCAAAGACTACTTGGGGCGGGAGAATCAGATGAAGCAAGAGATGTCTTTTTATTCATCTCTCAGGACCTGAAGTGGGAAATTCACATTGACTCCATTGTGAAAAAGGCCCAGCAGATGTTCCTTCGCCAGCTGAGAAAGTTCAACCTGCCACAGGAGCTGCTGAAACAGTTCTGCTCCACCATCATTGAATCCGTCCTCTGCACTTCAATAACTGTCTGGTTCAGCTAAATCTGACCTCAGAAGACTACAGAGGGTAGTCCGGACTGCTGAGAGAATCATTGGTACAACCCTCCCCAGTCTCCAAGAACTGTACTCATCCAGAGTGAACAAAAGAGCTGGCAAAATCACTCTGGACCCTCACATCCAGCACACTCCCTCTTTGAACTGCTGCCGTCTGGTCGACGCTACAGAGCTCTGAGCACCAGAACGACCAGCACAGGAACAGTTTCTCATGAACACTTGACAATAATTGTGCAACACACAACTCTATTTATGCACTTAACACGCATACTTGGTCTACATTTCAAATTTGCACATAATATACCTGTACATACAATTGTAAATTTGTATATTGTTATTACTTATTTACTTAATTCTTTTTATTATCTGTGTTTTGTTTTGTCACTGTCATTCTGTTCCACTGTGGAATCTTCTGTCACGAAAAAAAATTCCTCGTATGTGTAAACATACCTGACAAAGATCATTCTGATTCATACTTGCTGGACTGGACTGCTTACTTGAGTACCCACCCTACCTTACCTACCCACCCACCCACCCACCCTCCCTCCCTACAGCCCTACAGCCCTACAGATTCGCTACTCCAAAGGAGGACACAGAAACTTCCCCTAAACACGCAGACAGAACACATGTGCGATTAGTTTTAACACATAGCCTACAGAACATGAAAAAACTCTTCTGGTTCGCTACAACAGTATCACATCCCTCATCCCTTCATCATAAATAGGACTAGCTACTATCCAAATAAAGTTACAGTTTTTAAATATTTTCCATTTAGTGGAACTTCCCTCAGGCCATCTACCTCACAAACAGTTAAATGTTCTTCCCACTGCAATAAAAAAATGTGCAATAACCAACTATACACTTATATATATTATACATATGTTATTGATTTAATATATAATTAATCTATCCACATTGCCTTGCATAATTTGTACATAGCATATCTGTACAATACAATATATTGTCTATTGTCTTTTGTCTATTGTGTATTGTTTTCACATATTTTATTTGTAATCACTTGTTAATTCGTTATCTGTGTCCTGTCAATTGTCATCCTGTCTGTGCACTGGAAACTTCTCTCACCAAGACAAATTCCTTGTGTGTGTGTGGAAATAAAGCTCTTTCTGATGCTGATTCTTTGAGCATCTGGAGGACCTGAACATATTCATATCAAATTGTCTTGATGAACAAGGCCTGAAAGTCCATGCCATGTTTCTGTGAATAATCTTTCAGAGCAATGAATCTCTCTTTGTAGCTGATGTATGTGTACTGCGTTTCAAGAACTGTTTATCTGATGATTCAACTGTTCATTTATGATAGTTGGAACATATCTCTTGTTGAACATATATTTTTAAATGTAATTATTTTTGTAAAATAGTGAATATAAAAATATGAAGCAAGGGATGTCTGTTTATTCATCTTTAAATATGTGGAGGACCTGGACACGTTTCATATAAAGTTTTGTTGATGAACAAGGCCTGAATGTCAATGCCATGTTACTTATATAATCTATCAAAGCAAGCAATCTCTATTTAGCCTATGTATGTGTAGCCTACTGCACATGGAGAACTGTCAGCCCTTTCATTCAAATGTTAACACTTTATGATAAGTGGAACACATCTTTAGAAAATTAAATGACAATTATAAATTAATAAAAATATGTTGTGACTTATAATAACAAAATCTAATTGTCCCCTTTAAATTTGATAAATTTAAAAGGTGTCTTAGGTAGTTCAAAATCAATCGTAATAAATCTGAATTTATCTCATTACATAAATGAATAAGAGGTTTTTATTACAATTAGCCTAATTTAATCAACCAATGCAAGTGTTTTACAGGCTGTTGTGATGATGAATTTAGCCCAATACGTTAGATATATTAGACTTAAGTTGTGCCATTTTAGCCTAGACATCCTTTAAATAATTAAATAACTGCCGGGTTTCCCCAGTGTTTTTTTTTTGTTTTTTTCCGGGTTTCCCCGGTATGGCGATGGGTGACATATTTGAAGTATAATTCCAACGTAACACTTTGACATGGGCGGGGCTGTATTGGGTGTGGGTGTGGCTTCTTATGTCACACTTGGAAGTTTTATATACATATATGCTCCGCCCACCAACCACACGTTATTCACCATAAACCATTCTTTTATAAACAATATATCAGTTTTTAAGTAAAACCAAGATAATAACAAAGAAGTTACCAAGACATTAAAACACAAAATTATAACTTTAAGTGTTAGCTGCAACAAGAACGAAACTTGTCCAAAGTACGTCACCGTCACCTGCCTCTCGCCCCGCCCCCAGGCAGAGACTATTTAAAACTGGCGTGGAGAGCACACCTTGCTGTTATTAAAAAAAATTGTTGAAACCGAACAAAACGCCGCTTCTTAAAATGTACTGCTTAGCGATCGTAACCTGTATCAGTGTTGGTAAGTAACGCATTCTAATGTTGGGGAATTCGCCATGTGTCTGTCTTTGTCATAATTGGTCTTTAAAACAAGCCTGGATAACCATTACTTAGCAATTTACAAAAATTCACTTTATCAGGTGCTGTGATGGTAAACGTGAACAAGGGAGAAAACATTTCCCTCTTCGTCAAAACATCTCAGCCGAAGACTTTTTGTCTACGAAAAGTACAAAAAAACGAGACCCAAGAGATCTCCTGCTATTGTTCCCCCGAAGAGCAAAAGCTTGGCTGCAAACCAAGCAACTCAGTAGATTTTCACACCACGTTGGTGATGAGAACTTGTCCATAACTTTTCCTGATGCCGACACCAGCGACGAAGGGTGTTACGTTGTCGAAGTTATCGATAACAAAAACAAAATGATTCCACTTTGTTATTCCGTTTCATTGACCGGTAAGTATTTTACTATACTAATCGTAGTAACCTACTAAATTGAACAATTTAAATATTTAAAAACTGTAACTTTATTTGGATAGTCGTCTTATTTATGATGAAGGGATGTGACACTGTTGTAGCGAACCAGAATAGTTTTTTCATGTTTTGTAGGCTATGTGTTAAAACTAATCACACATGTGTTCTGTCTGCGTGTTTAGGGGAAGTTTCTGTGTCCTCCTTTGGAGTAGCGAATCTGTAGGGCTGTAGGGAGCGAGGGAGGGAGGGAGGGTGGGTGGGTGGGTAGGTAAGGTAGGGTGGGTACACAAGTAAGCAGTCCAGTCCAGCAAGTATGAATCGGAATCATCTTTGTCAGGTATGTTTACACGTATAAGGAATTTGTTTTCGTGACAGAAGATTCCACAGTGGAACAGAATGACAGTGACAAAACAAAAAACACAGATAATAAAAAGAATTAAGTAAATAAGTAATAACAATATGCAAATTTACAATTGTATGTACAAGTATATTATGTGCAAATTTGAAATGTAGACTAAGTATGCGTGTTAAGTGCATAAATAGTTGTGTGTTCCACAATTATTGTCAAGTGTTCATGAGAAACTGTTCCTGTGCTGGTTGTTCTGGTGCTCAAGGGTTAAAAAATGAGTTTGTGTGATAACACTGATCATGGCATGATGGGACACTGTCTTTAGGGTACAAAATTCTGCACAACGCACCTGCTATATTGTGTAGCTTTTAATGTTAACACTGAAATGCCCATCCAGCATCTGTTCTAATATATTAAGGAAGATGCTGCAAAAGGACCTTCCTCAAATTATCTAGCCATCTATAGTTTCCAGGACAACAATGCCTTGTCAACCTGCCTACATTTAATGATTAAAATTTTGCCTTGAATTTTATATCTCTAGATATTTTTGTCCCATACAGAGCAACTGCCCAGTTCCATTAACCCTGAACCTCCATCCATCCATCCATTCACCACACCTGCTTTATCCACCAAAGCAGGAGAGACATTCGGGACAAATGGACCAATCACTACAGTCAGCACAGAACGAAATCACAATGTAACATGGGGCATCATAGGGGGCCTTATACCGCTCATACTGGTCATTGTTGTCACTTGTATCATCTGCTGTAAAAAGGCAAGTATTATCATTAGTAAATTAAGCAAAGCTTCTATTTTTTATTAATATTGTAACACTGCATTCTACTGTGCAGTCTTGTTTTTGGGGTGTTTTTACAAGTGTTTCTGAAAGACTTGTGAAGATCCTTGAGATATTTTGCTCAGGAAGGACTTAATTAAAAGTCATAGTAGATCAATAAAGTGTCATTATGTACATTGATGAATTTTGTTTGCATGATATTTGGTATTAAAAACTTTGTGCAGCTGCAGTAAAAGGTTGTTGATTTAAGATTTTAAATCTCAAAGATATCTTCTCCCTACAGAAGAATATTGCTGAGGATGACGCAGAGGATCCAGAGAGAGGCACTCTTCTCAACTCTGACACCAATAGAGGTCAGTCCGGCAGATGACACTGGGTTTTGTATCATAAACAAATATGGACCCTTTTCACAAGACTGTGATGCATTTCAGTGGTCATCAGCATCGTAAATACTTGAATGTTTTTGATATTTAGATTTTTTTTTTTTTTTTTTATGTACATTTATAACACTATACTTTGTGTTCTATCATCTTTGCATTAAATTACAAAAAAAACACCTAGTTAGCACTAATGCGAGGGTGTTTCTAATGCAGCGTATATGGGTGTGATGTTAAATTTGACATTGTTCTCTCTTCTGACTGCTGTTATCAGTATGTGTGTGTATATATATATATATATTTCCTTTTGATTGAAAGTCGTGAAAACGTTATCACAGAGTTTTTCTTTTGCTATTTAAGCAAATGGGAATGCAAAAAAATATATTTGTGGTACTCTCCCATTCACTGCTTTCGAAGTTAACCCAACTATGACGACTTCTGCTGAGAAACCCACAAATGTGAAAAAGCTCTTGTTTTTTGGAATTTAACATTTTACAAACTACGCTAACCTTGCCATGTCAAATTATTATTATTTTTTTATTTTTTTTAAGAAACTTCCTGACCATGGCACACTGGGTGTAAACTTTTTATTTTTATTTTTCTAAACCAAACCGGGTCCAGTGTACTGTGCTAAGATGAAGGAATTTCAAACATTTTGTCACTGCTTTGTTTTTAAAAGAAATGTTGACAAACCACTCAGATTTTAGTCAAAATGTTTAGTTTTGTCAGCCAGATTTTATTTCTTACCGTTTCCGTCAGTTTTGAATTATGAATCATTTTGACAAGTGAATAAAAGGCCCATTTTCATAGTAAATTAATCGGTGAATCAATTTCATAGTAAAGTGAATAAAATATACTGATTACCATATTCAAATTAATAAATTAACCACATAAAAGACCTTACTCTGTTATTATTACAATAGATGAATAAACATTGCAAATATTGGCTATACAAGTAAATGTATTGTTTAATTTTCATATCTTTGAATTTAATAGACCTGAACAAGAACTGTTTTTCTACAATCAGCAGGTGAACCGGCCACAGATGATTCCTTCGAGATTTTGGTTCAGTCAGACCATTCAGTGAACAAGAACAATGAACCTGTACACGGAGCTTGAAAGGATAATGACAAAAATGGAAGTATAAGACATTGTGTGGACACACGAGACAACAAGGGCTGAGCTTGTCATTGTGACACATCACAAGTCACCGTGCAGAAGCAGCAGTTCTTCTCTGAGATGAGCTGAACCTCAGATGCTCGACCAGAAACACAACCGTGGTGATTCCCACCAGACCAGACAGAACCAGACGAATCACAGCCTCAGTGACGCCACAGTGATCCACACAATCTGAAAGAGAAGAGGGTTGTTCATGAACATCTTCTGTGCCATAAAGTGTCTGTGGAGATCGAAGCAGGACTGAGGTCACTGTGGCAGGAAGTGTATTGTAGTAAATGAGTTCATGTTCGCCTACCTTCATGTCGAGGGCAGATCTGTTTCATGTGAAGACGGACGGTTTTGTTGTTCACTGGGTTTGCAGCCGTGCAGCTGTAGGTCTCTGGATCATTATAATGAAGCTCTAATGGTAAACTGAGGTTGATGTTGAGATCAGGATTGCTCGTCTGGTTCAGCATTTCACCTCCTTTATACCACGAGATGAACACACCTCGATCATTTCTTACTGAGCAGAACACAGAGCAGATCTCCTCCATCTTCTGTGGCTTTGAACCTAGTGGACATCTGTTATGTAAGGTTATTTCTGAACACTTCTAGCTGTCATTTTTCTTACAGGGTGTCCACGGGTCCTTAAAGTAATCTCATGATTGCAAATGTTACACTTGTTGTTCAAAAAAACAAGTACTTAATCTGACTGGTACAGCCTAATTTAAAAAGGTTAAAAATAGGCCTATAGGTGACTTAAAAATATGCAGATTTAAGCATTTCAAATAGAACACTGGTGAAAATATTGCTTCAGAATAAATTGTTTTGTGGGATATTTTGCATGGAATATTGTCTGCTGATATGAAATGTTCACTGTATATTGTAGTAAATAAAATGTATCACAGCAACTATCTTGTTTTCTTTGTACATTAAACACAATAAATATTGCATGTATGTAATATGACATGTATTTCCATTACAGGTTTAGGTCTTAAATATCATATAAGGTGACAAAAAAAAAAGTCTTAAATTTAATTTGTTCGTTTCTGTAGAACTGTCTGAGCTTTATGGTCTTTTTCAGCATTGAGTTCTTGCAGCTGTGATTCAGAGATCAGGAATGTTAAACGGTGTGGTTCTGTATCTGAAGAAATGACTCATTCAAAGAATCTCTGCAAAGTTTGAAGTAGCGGCTATGAAATTGTGGATAAACCTGTTGGACTGGAGTGTGTTGCTGAATAACCTGCCTATTGTTTGTGGTAGTTTGCTTGATTACCTCTCTATGGTTTGCTTTGTTTTTAATGCAATAGTTTGGTGTCAGCTTTGTGGATTTGTAAACCTCTCATCCACACTTTAGGGAGTGAGTACCTTTTCTTAAATGTTTTCTTTTGATTTTAGTGATTTAGTGGACTTCTATTGTGATTTCTCTTGCCAAAATGTAAAAAGGTTTCCACTAATCGTAGATCTAATGACGGGTACAGAAACAGTTCCTTTAAGAAAACAAGACACAGACGTTGTCTTTAAGGTGGGAATTTGCAGTAAACCAAAGATGCAACATGAATATTGTACGAGTGTGTTTTACAATGACTGTTGGCACAATATAAAAGGAAATGTAAATTGTCGCAGGCAAATTCTCAGCACCAATAGGTTCTCTGTAGCTTTAATATCTAATCAATATATGCAAATTTATTTAATTTCTTACAGTTGCTGCTTTACTTTCACTTAAAGGCTAGTGCCTCAGGACCTTATACTGAAGCATCTTGTAGCATTCTCTTATTAAATAACTCATTTCATGATCTTTTTCTTTTCTTTTTTTAATGAACTGACCATAAACGTCCACTCTGAACACTTTCTCTGAGATGGATCCACTGTGGAGAGAAACGTGATAAAGTCCAGAGTCGCTGCTGCTGATGTTCCAGATGGTCAGAGCTCCAGTCTTTGGGTCCATTTTCATTCTGCCGGTTAGTTTCTCATCATAGAAGGGTTCATAACCCTGATACATCTGTGCGATACGAACAGTTTGATCATTTCTTTCAAACAGCCATGTTACTTTACTGAGACTCTCAGTGTCTCTTGTTTGTAGAGTGAGAACATCTCCCTCCATCACAGTCTTTATCTCATCCCACTCGCCATTCACAAGATCTGAGAGAATATTACAATTGGTTAGATAAGGACTACATTTTCTAGCATTAGCAAACTAGCAAACTGATTACTTTGATATTTGCATACAGTACTACGATTTCCCCCCCTGTATGAATTAAACATACAATGTAGTGAGGTCATGTGGCAATGTTTTTTTTTTTTTTAAATGTTGTTGCATGAGTATTATTTCACAAAAAATTTAATGCACAGTTTTTAATATGAAGCAACATTTTATGCATTTAAAAGCTGTCCAACAAACCTCTTTAGTTAGGAAAACTTTAATTTATGACATGAACCAGAACATATTGAAAGCAAAATAGAAATAAAAACTGAATTAAAAACTAAAATATCCATATACTTTTTCCAAATATTTTTTTATTTTCTTTTGTACATTCTACATAATTCTATGCTTATTATTGATTATCTTTCTGCTGCAGTCATGATAACACAGACTGATCGATCTATTTAAGGCAAGTTTAAAATGCTTGTCTTTACGTTCGATGTATCTATACTAACCAGATCTTGACTCGTGAAAATGAGGTCTGAAGAGTGTTTCAGATCATGTTTTCAATATTATTAGTTCCAATAAATACAGTATATCATTCGTTTCCAGATCACAGAGAGATTTCAGAAATATATATTAGACTTGAGTTGTATTTTTCAATCAACGCAACATTTCAAGACTGCATGAACTGACTACAAACTGCTGAACATGTTCCATTAAGTTACTTGACCAGTGACCACAACCACTAAAACATCAGACTGCTTGTGAAAAGAAAAAATATATATATCAAAGATCTTACCCTTAATACTGATGAAAAACACAAGGAAACCGCATATGCTGATGGACATTTTCAACAGATACTGAATATAATGAAAGCAGTGTTGTTTCTCTTGATGAAGTATGGAGACAAGCAACTCAGATGAACATTCAGAGAAGATTTTCTGTTCTGTAACTAAATCAGGAAGTGACCCACCTGAGTCACTATGGGCTTTAGGTGGTGGGGTCGAGTACCTCCAACCGCTATGACTTTAAACTGTCCAATAAGATATCAGTTTAGGGCAAGTTTTAGTCTAATAGGATTTTTGGGAAAACTTACATTTATATTTGTCCATGTCCTTGCCTCCATCTTCGAAGCAAGAAAGAGAATGTTGAAGGTTTTAATTTTTTGCGAGTGGAGAGTGTTAGAAATGTGGAAGATAAATGTAAGAAACTGATAAACATTGTAGAATGGGGAGCTGATACTGAATCTTATATATATATATATATATATATATATATATATATATATATATATATATATATATATATATATATATATATATATATATATATATATATATATATATATATATATATATATAGCACTAATAAAATCAAGGCTAGTTTATTGTAGTGTGGCTGTTGGACCAGCAGCAAAATCTGACCCTGAGATTACGTATTTTTTGTAAGAATATGATATGTTGTGGATAGAAAGACTCTTAATAAAACAGTACAGAATGGAAATAAATGGGAGAATGTATAACTGGATCATGAATTTCTTGTTTGAAAGAGATAGTGCATCTCAGTGAATTAGAATGTTGTGGAAAAGTTCATTTTTTCTTGAAAGTTTCACTTTTTGAAATAAGTTACATCAGCTGTAAGCTCTAATCCTCAGAATTAAAACAATTCTTTACATGTTCTTTACATGTAATGAATCTAAAATATATGAAAGTCAAAAATCAGTATCTCAAAATATTAGAATATTTACATTTGAGTTTGAATAAATGACCATCCCTACAGTATAAATTCTGGGTATCTCTTGTTCTTTGAAACCACACTAATGGGGAAGACTGCTGACTTGGCAATGGTCCAGAAGACGAATTGACACCCTCCACAAAGAGGGTAAGTCACAGAAGGTCATTACTGAAAGGTGTGGCTGTTTACAGAGTGCTGTATCAAAGCATATTAAATGCAAAGTTGACTGGAAGGATGAATTTGGGTAGGAAAAGGTGCACAAGCAACAGGGATGACTGCAAGCTTACAGTCAAGCAAAGCTAATTCAAACACTTGTGAGAGCTTCACAAGGAGAGAACTGAAGCTGGAGTCAGTGCATCAAGAGTCACCACGCTCAGACGTCTTCAGGAAAAGGGCTACCAAGCCACTTCTGAACCAGAGACAACATCAGAAGCGTCTTAACTGGGCTGTGGAGAAAAAGAACTGGACTGTTGCTCAATGGTCCAAAGTCCTCTTTTCAGATGAAAGTAAATTTTACATTTCATTTGGAAATCAAGGTCCCAGAGTCTGAAGGAAGAGTGGAGAGGCACAGAATCCATGTTGCTTGAAGTCCAGTGTGAAGTTTCCAGTCAGTGATGATTTGGGCTGCCATGTCATCTGCTGGTGTTGGCCCACTGTGTTTTCTGAAGTCCACAGTCCACGCTGCCATCTACCAGGAAATTTTAGAGCACTTCATGCTTCCTTCTGTTGACAAGCTTTATGGAGATGCTGATTTCATTTTCCAGCAGGACTTGGCACCTGCCCACACTGCCAAAGGTACCAAAAGCTGGTTCAATGACCATAGTGTTACTGTGCTTGATTGGCCAGCAAACTCGCCTGACCTGAACCCCAGAGAGAATCTATGGGGTATTGTCAAGAGGAAGATGAGAGACACCAGACCCAACAATGCAGAAGAGCTGAAGGCCACTATCAGAGCAACCTGGGCTCTCATAACACCTGAACAGTGCCACAGACTGATCGACTCCATGCCACGCCGCATTGCTGCAGTAATTAAAGCAAAAGGAGCCCCTACCATGTATTGAGTACATATACAGTAAATGAACATACTTTCCAGAAGACCAACAATTCACTAAAAATGTTTTAGTCTTATGAAGTATTCTAATTTGTTGAGAGTGAATTGGTGGGTTTTTGTTAAATGTGAGCCAAAATCATCACAATTAAAAGAACCAAAGACTTAAACTACTTCAGTCTGTGTGCATTGAACTGATTTAATACACAAGTTTCACAATTTGAGTTGAATTACTGAAATAAATGAACTTTTCCAAGACATTCTAATTTATTGAGATGCACCTGTATAACTGGATCATGAATTTCTTGTTTGAAAGAGCTATACAAGTAGAGTAGGTTCTGCATATGCTCAGATTTATCCAGTAGAGAATGTAGTGTTTGCAGTCCTTTTCTCTTCAATATAATGATAAATGACATATTTTCACATAATAGGGAGATTCTTATGCAGACGATGCAGCACTGTATAAAACTAAAAGATTGCTGGGAATATGAGTATAAACAATAGACAAGCTTTGGATGGACGGCTAGCAAGGAGGCACATAATATAGGTTTAAGCAATATCAATATTGCCCCTTCTGTGTCTATGTAAGCATCTCTTTGGTTTTTCCCAATGCCTTTATTTGGAATAAAACAATCTGGATTAGATTAACAGTAACTGTCACTGTTAGTGTTAATACAACCATTTAGCGCTCCACACTTCAATCCAGCAGGTGGCGTTAATGTACCTTTTATGTTGGTTTGCCATCAGAGCTCGAACTGAGAGGATGGCATCCCCCTTGATGAAAAAAATTATAAAAAGCATCACCTCTGTAAAACCACCATCCCCTTTAGATTAATAATGCTGTGTATGATGTAAAACTTATCGTGCAAATTAAATATTAATATTCTCTGCGTATAATACCTTATTGTGTTAGATAATAAATTATGACATTTCCTTGATAAGAGTTTAAAGACACAACATTATTGTGCTTAGTCTGTATTATGTGTAATTGTGAGGTCGAGGGACCCTGTTTTTATTCACGCTAGCTGATATTATCAGTGATTTTGCACAAAACAAACAAAAACACTTGCGAGTCCAGAAGTATTCATTGCACGATGAACCCTGTTAGAATGCCTCTATTATTCAAATAACGATTTATCTTTTTATCTATTTATTATTTATTCAGTTATTTTTATATAAAAAGCTTGGGTAGTTGATTTGATTTCACATTGCAAGATATTGCTAAAACTGTTTGACGTTTCAAAGAAACATCCAATATGATTTATAAGAACCTGATGTCTAAGAAAGGTTGTGTGTGATAGGCCCGAATGCTGACAGAATACATCCAGAGCCAGAGAGACGCACTCAACGAGAGGGAGAAGAAGCTGGAGGTACGACACTCCTAAATGCTTTAAAGAAAAGTGATCATCTACTCCTCGTGTCTTTCCAAACCTGTTTGATTGTCTCTCTTCCACGGGAGAATTTCTGCAGAATATCAGAGCTGGTGTTTTCAGTAAAAGTGGCTGTGATTTTTACCTTCAAGGAACAAAATAGTATTATGGAAGTAATCCAAGTTACTTATTTCTAAAAACTTTAATATAGCACATCATCCGATAGCAAAATGAAATCATTATTCCCTGATAATTTATTTGTGCTTCAACTTAAGTTGGGTTGGTTTGGGTTTAATTCCTCACAAAAAAAAGCTGTTTCAGAAGACTTTGAATATATCGCCAAGACAACTTTTGGGATACTTCATGCACTTTTTGTCCATTTTGGAGCTGAAAAACAAGTTTTTAAAAAGTTTCATTATGTGTTTCGTGGAAAAAAGTAAATCAAACATTTGGAAAGACTAAAAAAAGACATTTTTGGGTTAATGCATTATTGAAATGACCTTTAAGTATCTGAAAATTTTCTGTAACGTTATGTCTTTAATGTCAATTTAATGCATCGTTTCTGAACAAAACTAATACTTTCTTTTAAAAAAATGAACAGTTGTCTGATCGATTCTGATGTTCTTTCAGGAATACAAGCAGAAACTGGCTCGCGTCACACAAGTGAGGAAGGAGCTCAAGTCTCACATCCAGAGTCTTCCAGATCTTTCTCTTCTACCGAACGTCACCGGCGGTCTGGCTCCTCTGCCGTCTGCTGGAGATCTGTTTTCCACTGACTGAACATCTCTGAGACTCACAGTCCTGTACGATCAGACACTGGGTTCCTCCTCACTGACAGTAACATCAGTAATGGAGCGAGTGATGAAGATCTGCTGTCACCAGCTCAGCTTTTCACACGTTTGTTTTTCATTAGTTCTCATGTCAGCTAAACCTCACGGAGATCAAACCTGCCAGTCGATCCTTCAGTAAACCGGACTCAAAGTGTGGAGATTTGTTTTGATGTGACTTTGCTGTGAAAGCAACTCCCTTTGCTTTTTCTTATACCTGTACGTTTTTAGTTTTATTGATCAGAGTTTAATTTCGCTTCATTTTGGTTTCGGAAGAAACTAAACATGAGGATTCAGTTTTAAACACCTCACTGCTAATGAGTTCATGATATCAAGAGAAATTAATTAGAAACTCGTGTCTATCGTCAAACTGATATATTTTGGATAAAAACCTGACCTGTTTTTCTTGAAATGATTATTTTGCTGATAAATATAGCAGATTTGCTGATATTTGTGAGAAAAATACAGTGTGTTCGCATTTTCTTTTATGGTCACTCTGTTTACAGTGTCTTCTCATTAAATGTGACTCAACACATCCAGTAACCAAATGCATTTTGATATGAGTGAATCCTTGAGGTTTGTTTGGAATGGATTACTGTATTATAATGTAAATTAGGTTGTGTGAAGTGTCACTGAAATATAAAGTGGCCAAACTCAGATGAGTGGAACATAATGTGTGTTTATGCTGTTGATCACCAAAACGAACCATCAAGCGGAGAGTAAGTCATCATTGTTCATAGATTCAAATCAGTGACACTGTTGAGCTGAGAAGCTATCTTGTGCTCTGTGGCCATTTTGTCTACATTAACCCACGTCTACATCAAATTCTGCAGATCTCCTGCCATTTACTTTACTTTCTGAAGCCAGTTTGGTTTAATGGCACAGGCAGCGGTGAGCTGTTTATCACAACATGGATTGCCATTCATCTTTTCAAGCATAAAAAATAAACTCATTCTCTTGGTAATTTTTGTTTGCAGATTCTTTATTGAAATAAACCGAGTTAATAGGTAAGTTGTTGTCCATTCATATAAATGGGGAAATCAGTGTACTGTCGACCTACACAAGAGACGGAGTTGTCAAAGAGGAAGGTGTTTGGTGGCCTGGAGGACCTGCAATGCACAGCAGCCTTCGTACAGTTTGAGTGTTTGAGAAAGAAATCCCTGAGCTGTTGGGTACAACAGAGCCAAAGGAACCTTGGGTGTATATGTTAACTTATGTGTACTAAGATGTGTGCCAAATATGTTAAGGTGATGATGTTCTTATGGATAAAGCATGTGGCACAATCCTTAGGAAAAGGAAAAAAAGGAATGCATTTCAGTTTGGAAAATTGGAGCCTAGGAATGCTTATGTTTGTGGACGACATTTCTGTATTAAAAACTCCATTTAGATGGCTGGAACACTTGAAATCATACCTGTTCTTCAGCAGGGGAGTCAAATCTATCAGAAATGAAATTGAGTCATATGAATCCTTGTTGTTTCCGGGGCCTCATGCCTTTCTGTTAGTACACAGAGATGTGAAAAACTCTGGTAGAGAGTATTATCTTTTACGTGCTCTCAGTGAAGTGTTCGGGAAGGAGGTCTTTGACTATTGCATGGTATTATTTATGGATAGGGCTATGCACAATGATCCAAAAAAGAACACCTGTTTGAAGATGTGTGAAAATAGACGCTACATTTTACAGAACACACAAGTGTTAATGAAATGTTTAAAAAGGTAAAGATAATGACAGAGAACAAAAACAACATTTTTTTTTTTACACAGCATTTGGAGTTTTTCAGAAAAGCTAGCAATTATTTTCAGGTGGAGTACAATGAGAAGGAAAATAAACCAAGAAAAGCATTAATTGTTGTGGTCATTACACAGAATTCTGTGAGACCAAATTATACAGCGAGCCAAGAACATTTACATGATCAAAGAATATCATTGAATTCAGTCTAGCATGAGTCTTTTTTGGAGCACTCTAAAAAAAAAAAAACCTCCATTTAGGCTATAATACCTAAGTGAAGCTGTCTGCAGTGTATGAATAATTAATCTCTTATTTACATCGCATGTACATCTGCACTTTGTTGTTTCTGATGAGAGAATTCGCCAAAGTGCACTGACCAACTTTGGCATATCAACGATGTTAATATTTAGTTAAATCCCCTTAAATAATATAAATATTTAAGAAATTATTAAAGAAATTATATAACTAAAATCACAAAAGCACAAATATATATTGGTTCGCATATAGCCTAACTCTTCATTCATTTGTATGTTAATCTATATAGAGTTTGGGCTGTTTAATAGGATTTTGTCTAAAATCCCCCACCGTGTCCCCGCCTTGCAACATCAAGCCCATGTAAATGTGATGCCTGTACTGCCTTTGATGTGGCGTTAAGGACGGGGAAAAAACATGAACTATACATTTATTACAGTATTTATTAATCTTTGTTAATGTTAGTTAATGAAAATACAGTCGTCCATTGGTAGTTCATGTTAGTTCACAGTGCATTAACTAATGTTAACAAACACAACTTTTGATTTTACAGTTTTTCTCAGTCACTTTGGTGCGTTTCTCGAATCATCCGTAATATTTGCAAAGCATGTGCATTTCTCAAAACAGTTTGTACAAACAGCACCACACAATGGATTACCTGCAAAAGTAAGTATTTATGTCAATGAACATATATACAAAATTGAAATAAATAAATAATACAATTAATAATAATAATAAATAATAAAATACAAAATTAGAAAGGCAAACACAGACAGAGCTTTGCTTTTGCATGCATGCATATCATTGGTTGATCTACATTCTCTTCATTAGTGAAAGTCAAGATTCACCTGCACAATTCATGGCAAATTTACAAAAAGAGTAATAGAAATGTGTATAAAATATGCTTGACAGTTTATGACAACCATTTTGTATTTAATGACTTATACGATGAACTAATGACTAGATGTTTTGAGGGGTAAGACTATAGCACAGAGAACTATATAACACATTTTGAGCAACATGACATTAGTAACTGATAATGAAGGAAAACGCAGACAAATGTACATAATCGATTGCATGAATGTAGCAACTGCAACTTGTTCAAAAGAATGAGAAACTGCTTTTACCATGTTCAACGTCCACATCATCTAGTCACTTGAGCACAAGTAATTTCATTTCTGATCTAAGAAATGAACCAAAGCGACTGAGGAAAAACTGTAATAATGCATTAGTAAATGTTGAAATTAACATTAATAAATGCTGCAGAAGTATTGTTCATTCTTAGTTCATGTTAACTACACTAGTTAAACGGCTTGACAATGCAGAGATATTTATAAATGGCTGTTAATAAATTTATTATAATATAAAGTTTATATGAACACTAGATTCAGTTATTTGGTTAATTAACGACCCCCAACCACCACCACCACCACCACCACTACCACTTGGTTTCTCCCATTACCCATGATGCAACGCTGCACAGGTATAAAAGCTCATTCAGCAATCACTCTGGTTTTTCAAGCTGGATGCCCGCCGCAGTTCAACTGTAAAGAAGAAGAAGAAGAGGAAGAAGACTCTGGTTTGGATCCAGCTGTTATGCGGGTATGTGCTGCGCTTGTGAACACAGTTTCTAGATGTATATGTTGGTTGCTTAAGTTATTATAAAATGTTAAAAGATGGTAAAACAATATGCCTGTTGAACGTTTCCTCTCTTGGTTGTACACTATGTAAAAAAAACGGTAAAAAGACTGGCAGCAGGGTTTCCAGACATATTCTGTTAAATTACAGAAAATAACCATTTCATAATTACAAGCAAAAACATGTAAAAATACAGAAGAGACTTCAAAATTCATTAAATTACAGTATATTACTGTTGATAATTGTTTTAAACATAATTACATAGGAAAACAACAGATTTTCAGGTTAATCGCCATAAATTTAAGGTTTTAATAAGTTGTTTTATAAAACTGTTCTGTCAATCTAGGAAGTTACTTTTAAAGTAAACGTTTTTAAAAATAAAGTTTGTATATTTACAGGATTAATCCTCCTTTTTACAGAAACAATCTCTCAACTTCAACTAATCTGTAAATTAAAAGGTATTTAGGAGTAATTTTGTCTACCTAGAATAATTTTGTTAAAATACAGATATTAACTACAATAACCAAGAAATGTTGTATAAAAATGTAGTAAATTCGTAATACAAAGACAGATGTCTGTGGATATACATTTTAATCGTTTATTTTCCAGAAATATTAGTTGTTTGGACAGTAGAGAATTGAGCATAGCATAATAAAAAATAGCAAAATTGTCAGCCAATTTCTGTAAAATTAACAATGTATTCTGTACCAATTAAAGGAACCTGCACATTCACAGTATTAGTCATTGTACAGAAGCTTTGTATGTTAAGTTAAATGAACAAAAAAATTTACAGGAAATACATTTAGTACATAATTTAGAACATACAAAAATAACTACGTTAAAAGGCAATTGCTGTATACTTTTATTTGACAGAAAATAACAAATTTTTTTTACAGTAGTTTTATTTCAAATTACACTCAAAACTTTGTATAATTACAAACAATATCTGTAAATTAACAACTTGACTGCTATTTTAAGTATTATTCCATTAATGACAAATTACAGTAATTCTCATTTTTATACAAATTATTGGATTTATACAGTATTTTTTCAATTTTCTTAAATTATGTACAAATTTACGTAAAATTACAAAAATAATCTGCAATTAAAAAATTTATGTAGTTGAGGCCACATTTCCTATGTGGGAGGGACCACACTGTTCATGATGGAACGTCACTCTTAGGGCCAACATATACATTCTTTACTTTTGAATAACTAAAAAAAAAGATTGTCTTTCTATGGTGAGAAGTTCTTTTTCAGTTTACTTGTCTCATATCACAAATGCTATAAAGTCCTACTGCAGTCAGTATATATGCTATTAAATAAAAGTATGTAGACAAATTTTGTAACTTGCATGCAATTATGGCAGTATTTTTAAATAAGTGTTATGGTGGACAGAGGATTAACTAACAGGCTGTGTAACACTGAAGGGCCAAATACAGAAAATGCAATACAGTAGTTGTACAACTGGTGCTTCTAAAGGAAAGATCATGGATTTGTTAAAATACAAAAGGGTGCTTATTGGTCCTGTATAACCGCACAAGTAGCCAAACGTACACATGTCTGGTTTGCTATCCTTGTGGAGACTCCCCATAGGTGTAATGCTTTTTCTACTGTACAGACCGTATATTCTATTGTCCTACACCAACCCTACACCTAAAGCTACCCCTTACAGGAAACTTTCTGCACTTTTAGATTTTCAAAAAACCTAATTGTGTAATTTTTATTACCTTGTTTACCCGTAGGGAGCTCAATTTAGGTCCCCACCGTGACACGAGTCCCCATGAGTCTGTGTGTATTCAGGTTTAAGTCCCCACCTGAATAGAAAAACAGGTACACACACGGCTACCATGATTTTGCCAAGTAAGACCTGCTCCTAAATCAGCATATTTTATTGATCCTGTCTGAAAACAGTCACTCTGGCCCTAAACCCTAAAATCAGAGGGAAATGACAAGTGGTGAACACTGAATAGCAGATGAAATGTGAAATCACTATTTGATCAATTAATTAAATGTAACAGCCTACAAATAAAAATAAACAAATTAAAAATGCATATTTATAATCAAGTTAACTGTAATTTTTTTTTTCATAGTTGCAACGCTGTTTTCTGTCGCTCAGTGTTGCTTTGAGCTGATTGGTTAACTGTCACTCAGGAATCTGGCCAATGACTAGCGAGCGCGCCGTTTTCCCGGTCAAATTTTAATATACACTTTCACAGCAGTGTCAATGTGCCGCTTCTGCAGTCTGTTTCAGTTGCTCCTCTAGTAATGGCTTTTATATGTATTATCTGAGTGTTAAATTCATATTTTGAGTGAGTTTGTGTTGTGGGATGACGATTGAGAAGAATAAACGCGAATATGGACACTTCTACCAGCAGCTAACAGACAAGCAAACTGCAAAAGTACCTTTTATTAATGTACGTTATAGCCTAATGTTTTATAGTTACATCAAGATACAGCGCATTGAAGTGAGATGCTAATCACGATTACATATCATATCTCAATGTCTCACTTGAATGGTCAAATACAGACAGTCATCTCAAAATTCACTTGACTTAAAGTGACAGCAGTATAATTTAGCCTAACGTTACCTGCAGTAGGTCATAATTTTAATCAAACAAAATACTAAAGAGAAAATGTATAACTGGTCTTTGTTGTATTGCATTAGTCCTATTGTTTGTAATTTGCTACTTTGATCTTATATATGTGATATAAGATATATTGTTATTGTGAAGTAAAATTTCCTATATTGTGAAATATGGTCATATCGCCCACCCATACTGTCAGCTAGTTTTAAGATCAAACCCATAAGAAAGTGACAGAACTTTGAAATGAGTAACCTGAGAACACTGTCATGTAAACTCATTTGACCGAGAGGACCTGAAAGCATGATTCTTGAAGAATACTGTATGTAAACCAGGATTTTGGATCAGCTGTGAAGATTTTGTATGGAGCTGGTGAGTGCATTTTTGCAAGCCCATGTCTCTGTCAGTAAGCAGACAGTGTTTTATTAAACAAGTTAATAATAATGTGTGCGCTTCCCCCTCATGATCTAGAAGTTTTGGAAATGAAAATCTTCTACCACATGATCTTCACAGGAAGTGAGTATTCATGTCTAACATTAATACATATTATATAAATCTATTTTTAAATGAATTTTCACAGAATTTCTCTTCCATGTTTTTAACTTGTTTTAATACCAGACAAAACTGTCTTCTGACAATCTTTTTTAAATTTTTTCCTCCAGCTGATTACTGGCAATTTGGAGGAGGACTGCTCTTTATCTGCTGTGTCTGTCACTTCTGGCCATGGACCTTTTGTTGTATGTTTTGGTTTTACTTATTACACTAATATAGCTAAAATTCAGAATTAAAATGCATATGTTTGTCTACATAGGTTATCAGAGCTACAGTGGTGCCCAAAATGATTAGAACACTAGTATTTATTTTATACCAGTTAAAAAATGGTTAAGTCAGTTATTTTTATCTTTTGCTGTATAGTGTCAGTAGGAAATATCAGTTTACATTTCCAAGCATTCATTTTGCCATTAATTGTAATCCAGTGATCTTTTTGTTTGCACAAGGAGTCTGACAACAGCCAGTGCTCCACACAGAGATCTGATCTCATCGTCTAAATCCAGACGAAGTGTGGCAGTGTCTCCAAGATGCTTCAAGAAACCTACCTGCAAAGCTAAAAGTTTTAGGCACTTGTGTAAAAATTCTGTAAAATGAGGATGTTGTCAAAAATAATGCCATAAATTCTTTATCAATTAACTTCTATTAACTAAATTCAACATTTAATGTGACCATCCTTTGCGTTTAAAGCAGCTTTTTCTCTAGGTGCACTTGTGGTTAGTTTTTCAGATAGCTTTCTTGAAGCGTCTTGGAGACGTTGCCACAGTTCTTCTGGATATAGTCTGTCTCAGTTTGTTCGGTTTCTTCATGTCATTCTGAATGACAGACAGACTGATGATGATCAGATCAGATCTCTGTGTGGAGCACTGGCTGTTGTCAGACTCCTTGTGCAAACAAAAATCTCACTGGATTATTACAATTAATGGCAAAATGAATGTTTGGAAATGTAAACTGATATTTCCTACTGAAACACTACAGCAAAGGATAGAAATAACTGACTTAAAACCATTTTTTAGCTGCTGAAATAGTCTTCTAATCATTTTGCACACCACTGTATATGGAGCCCACAGGAGTCAGTAGAATATTGTGGATTAATATAAATTTATGTACTCATGACCTCATCATGAGCGTAACCCTAACTGATAAGATAGACATGCAATTTTTAGCTATTCAATTCCTCCTGGGGGCTCTGAAGAAATGTTTATTAAGAATTCATTGATGTTATTTTACATCTGAATAATAAAATTGCTTGACAATCTTGTACATATGTTTAGTATTTTTTTTTTTCAGTTTAAAAGGACTAGTTCAATTCCAGAATAAAGATTTGCTGATAATTTATTCACCCCCATGTCATCCAAGATGTTAATGTCTGTCTTTTTTCTGTCGAAAAGAAGTTCAGGTTTTTGAGGAAAACATTCCAGTTGACTCCCACTGAAATCCACTATATGGAGAAAAATCCTGGAATGTTGACCTCAAAAATATTTATTTCTTTTTGACTGAGTAAAGAAATACATAAACATCTTGGATTACATGGGGGTGAGTAAATTATCAGGAAATATTTATTCTGGAAGTGAACTTTAAATATATTTAATTCAACATTTTTATGAAACTGTTCTATGTTCTTCATCAGTACAGTATTTTAAATTGTGCTGTATTTCCTTAAAAAAAAAATTAATTTAATATGGCATCTGTACAGACTTTGTATTTTGTCTTCTAAATAAAACTGAATTTTCTTTTGATTGTAATGATTGGTAAAATAAGTTTCTCTGTAGAACATTTAGTGCTTTCATTATATTTCATAATAATCCAGGAAAATTCTGTAAAATAAGGGTTTTACACTGTAAAAAAAGTCCACTGTAAAAACGGTCAACAAACTGGCAGCTACGGCTGTCAAACAAAAACCGTAAAATTAAAGCAAAATATTGTAATTGAAACAAGAAAAATCTCAAATCTCAATTTTACTAGGGTTTTTTTTTTATAAACGGAAAGAATTAGTATTAAAGGGACAGTCCCCCCCCCACCCCCCCCACCCAAAAAATTGCCCTATGATTTACTCACCTTCAAGCCATCCTTGGTGGGCAGTATATGACTTCTTTCAGATGAACACAATCCGAGTTGCATCAATAAACATACTGGTTCTTCCAGGCTTTGTAATTGCAGTGAATGGCTGCAATGAGTTTTGTTGAATTTCTATACTTAAAACTTCCTTTGTCTGGTTTTCTGTAAAAGGGTCTGTGCCATTTAAGAAAATCATCACAGTCCATCTTTGCTTCGTTTTGATCACAAAAATTAGCATAATAAAAATCATAGTCTGTTTTCGTATAAGTTTTTTTTTCCCCCATGTCTTCTCTTACTGAGCTCTTTTCTCACACATTTGTCTATTTGTTTCACACTATTTTCATAACGTTCTTTGATTTCTCTTTCTGTCTTCTAACACTTAATTCCATTTTAATCAAATATACATCTGTCTCCCATTTCATGTTATCTATTTCCCAATAGCCTATTTTAAAGTTAAATTTGACTCTTGGTAGGGTCATCTTCCGCCAAATCCGTACATTTTGTTCAATTCTAAATCTGTCTTTGTTTCAGACCTGGACTCCATTTCTGCATAACCTGTCTGTCTCGATCCTACGAATCTATCTCTAGAGGTGGTTAGCAAAACAAACTCTCCTTCTGGGTTAAGAATTCTACTAGTTTTTATCCATTCCTCTATTCTTTTTCATTTTCACAACTGAGGCTATTTTCTCTTTATTTCTCTTACTATGTTTGACCGCACCTCTCTGCTTGCACTGGCCGAATTTCCATGGGTCATAATTCTCCCGCGCTCTGAATATCCAGCATTCTCCAAGCTCTTCATTTGAGCTAGTCCTATAAGTTGACCCTATAAAATATCTAACCGTAATATTTCCGTTACATTTTTATGCCAGTCTAATCTTGACAGTACTTTAGTTTCACTTTAGGTTTCCTGACCATAATACCTTATTTTACCTAACATCTAACCACTTCCAAAAATTTGTGGTATTCTTTTCTATCTCGTTACTTTTTCCTCTAAATGTTCCCCAGACTGTCAATTCAAAACCAGAAATATTCTGTCTCTCAAGTTGTACTTCGGCTAAGATAATTTTTCCTGTCATAATTTCCCATTCTAAGATCTCACTCTGATCCAGATCAACAAAAATATTCCCAATATTAGTATTATCCAAAGTATGATACTTATCCATTTGCAGAGCCGTCGCGGTGTCCTCAGCTTCTTGATAGTACCTTTTGCCTCTGTCAGCTCCTCCATTAAGCTCTCCACAGACACCGACCTCTGCATTTATCCTGTGAACATAGTTCTGAGGCTCGATCAGGAGCCGCCTTGCATTTTCGCAGTAAACCTCTGCGTACAACTTTGACTTCTGGTTGCTTTTTGTGCAACTCTACTTCAATCCCACTGATCCAGTCATAATCTGGATGCGAGCATGCCAATATATTTATTTTGAAATGCATCACAACAGTGAACACTTCGGTTGGCTCTTCCGTGATCTGCTCATTATCGTAAGGGACCCCGGTGATGTACATCTCATCTGCCGGGCACCAGACCTTGTGCTTGTCTAAATCATTTGCCAGTGACACGGTCAACTGCACAAACTTCTCCTTGCGGGCACTAGGTCTCTTTTCCTTAGTAACATTGTAGCACGGTTGCGATCCCCTGTAATCTTTATCATAATACGGGGTATCTAACCATCCGCCTCCTGTGCCAGCTCGATTGCCAGGTTTGCCCAGCTTCTCACCTGCCAGCGCCCGTCGATTTTCACGTAAATCCACGCCACTTTCCCTCGGGTCCCCCGTTTCAAATCAGTCTCAGGGAAACATTTCAAAATCAGCTCATGCCAGAGAGTAAAACTCCACTTTGAGGATTCGCTATCAGCAAGAGTCAAATTCTTCTCGTGGTCTCTCCTTCATACCTCGAACGTATTCTTCCCTCTCTTGGAGAACACTCTCCTCTTATTTCCTTTCTATCCCACTGCAACATGGGGAATCCAACGTCTAACGTTCCTTTCATGTTCTCTCATGCCTAAATAGAGATGCCTTGAAAATTTTGGATATTATTCCGTCCTGGAAAAATCCCAGTGGTTTAAGCGTCCTTAAACTTTCCCACACTGCTCGGGAAGACATCAACGTTCTATTCTTTGCCTTACACACCTGACAGTTAAATAACATTGCACCATCCCAAGTGCACCCACAAAGTTCCCCACAATTTTTGGCTGCTCGGTAGGAGTCAATCCGTAATTTTGGGTGACCTGCTCGACAATTCGCACAAATCAGAATCCCTGACATCTCAACACGAGACTGTCTATAAGTCATCCACTCGGCGCCCATGTCCCTCTTCTCACTGCATACTGAGACTCAGCAGGGCGCATAGCTGGTCACATCACACAGCAATAAGGCCTGACAGCATTTTCTGCTGCTTTATTCTTTTCTCCTCGAACACCGAGGAACCTTTCTATTTCTGGCTGTAACCACAAAAATGCTCTAGATCCATGCTTGTTGTGCTCCACCCGAATTAAACCTCTTTGGTTATCGCGTTCATCGCTTGCATCTATTTCTTTAATAGATCTTTATTACTCTGAATTCCGTTATTTTCTAACTCTACAGTGTTTGGACCCTGTTATTGTTATAACTGTCCACTGTGTCCGCTGTATCCAAACCTTCAGAGAATCTTCCGACCTTTCGTCTTCTCGTGAGAATGACCTGGTCACCTACTTGAAACTTCGGATTTTCCTTTTACTTTCTCTTCGGTCGGCACCTGTTCGTCCCTTTCTTTCGGGTCGGTTCTCGTGCAGCACCTGTTAACATCCAGTAAACATTCGTCAATTGTGTCCCAGTCTCCTAGTTCTTTATTTGTCGCAAACCACTCTTTTATAGTCCGCACGGCTCTTTCTGTGATTCCATTTGTGCTCGGACGATAAGGGATACTTTTTGTCAATTATATTTTTCTCTGCAAAAATCTTCGACTAATTTCCCACTTATTATGCGCTCCGTCTGCCCTTAAGCTTTGCATTCGCCTTCCCACCTTATCTACTCTCGCAAACAGTTTACCATATTCTTTTCTAATGCGTCTTTCATTGCCCACAGCATAATTTTCTTAGTGTGGTTATCTATTGCCAGTAGGAAAAAACAATTTCCCGATTTGTAGCAGGACTAATTGTCATCACTCTTAAAATTAAGTGGAGGATCCAAAGAAGCATCACTCCTCAGACACACAGCTGGGCTCTGCTTCTGATTTCTTCTGATGAACTGAACTATAACAGAGTGTGAGCAAATGTTAAAATATCAGATGAAATAATCACATGATGATAACACCATAGCAAACATTTAAATTTTGTCTGTTAATGAAATATTGTACCTGAAATGATGTGGATGTCCTATAGACTCGTCATTCTTCATAAACACACAGCTGGACTCTGCTTCTAATCTCTTCTGATCAACTGAACTATAATAAAGAACCCTTTAAATTACTGTTCACTTTTGATGAAAATCTTTTTTTTTTTTCTCACAGACACTCTGGTATAAGTAATATAAATACCATATTAACTTAAATACCAAATATAAAACAAAAACACAATATAAATGTGAGACAGCTCTGGTTCTGATCTCTACTGATGAACAGATTTAATGATGACATTCATTCTAATAAAGAACTTTTAAATATAAAACATTAAAATCACTTTATATGGAGGGTATGTGGTCTTATTGTTTTTAAAAAAAATCCATTAACTTTAAAAATGTTGAAAGGGTGTTTCTTGTGAATATGAAGATCTGGTGACTTTGTTTATTCATTATGTTTCTCTCACAGGCAGCATTTTAAAAACATCATGGCCACCTGTTGTGGGAAAATACTCACCCTCATAAGTTGATTTCACATATTTACAATAATTGCAGGGAACTTGCATGTTAAAAAAAAAGTTAAGAATTAGCTTGTTCACATTGAAATGTTATGAATTTAATTTTTACATTCTTCATAATCTCTCTGTAAATGTTTGTATCTCAGGGGATTCGTCCCCTTTTAGGGCTATAAATCAAGATGTTTTACTCGGTGGTCTAGACTTTAGACTTTGTAGCCTATTTCAGAAAATCAGTTTAATCAAACTCTTAAATGATCATTTATTGTCAATCATTGAATCATTATTCATTATTGAGAGAGACAAATAAACAAATTACTAATAAGTTCTTACATTTACATTATAAAGATCATGAAAGATTTCACAGCAAAAATACTTGATTTAAAAAAAAAAGCATGAACTATCAATCAGAGGTCATGAAGTAGATACAACAGGTTTATCAGCAAAGCTTTGATCATGTTAATTTATAGGCCCTAGAAATTTGTGTATCAAATATGATAGTGGGCTAATATATTCATAAATAGACATTATTTAACACTTACAACATGTTTTAATGTAGCTAAAATGTAACAGATTGCCAAACAAAACAAAAGCCCACCCCACAAAAGCAGCATGTTAGTGATCTCACAGCTCTGGCAGTGTTTACACATCTACAGGTGCATCTCAATAAATTAGAATGTCGTGGAAAAGTTCATTTATATCAGTAATTCAACTCAATCGCTGGCTTATTTTTTTAATTAGTTAACTTTTTTAAAACTTACACAGTGAACACAACAGCATGAAAACAGCACTAAACTGTGGGTCATTTATCATTGCTTTGGCACAAAATGCATTCAGTGACTTCAAATGAAAATATTACAAAGGAAACAAAAAGAAACTGTCAGGAAACGGTCCCTTTTCCAAATAGGTAATGCATCTATTATAATGTTACATTTACATTATGCTGCTGTTTTTCAGTAACTAGTGACAAAGCCTCTATATGTTTAACTGAAAAAGCACAAAGAAACTTACGTTATACAATTTTTCTTCTAAGTGGTCTCAAGTATCTCTAGACTAACCTATGTTGAGGTTTCAGAACATGTCTTTTCAATAGCAGTATATACTGTTTCTAGATCTCAGAGAGATTTCAGAAACACTGTCATATTAGAGAAATTGTGGAAAGTACAAGACTTGTATACAGCACGAACTGACTACAAACTGTTGAAAATGTTCCAGTAAGTCACTTAACCAGTGACCACAACCACTAAAACAATAGACTGCTAGCAAAAAGAAAATATACTTCAAATATTTCTTACCCTCCATGCTGATGAAAAGCAGTGAAAACCCACATGCTGAAGGACATTTTGATCAATTATCAGGTATTATTATAAGTGTTTATTTTCTCGCTTCTCTTGTCACTGAAGCTCGAACTCATCTGATAAACAAAGATCTTCAGATTCTATGACTTTCATCAGGAAGTGACACTGACCACAAGATCAGACGTTACCAACTATATATAGCAGCAAAAAACCTTTCAACAATGAACTATTATTTAACAGCTTTTTGATCTTAGTGACTGATTTAAAATGTAATATAGTCCATAAATCTAGAAGAATATAGAAGTTCACTCGGCAGTATAATCTTTCTCTCTTTGTTTTAGACTATTGTTGATGGCATAGTGGTTTACATACTATTAAACTTCTGTTGAATGTATAGTGTTTTTCTGAACCTAGTCTTATGTATTCTCACCTATGGACCAGTGAAATGGGGATAAAACTACTAATACAATATGAAAATAAGCACTTATAGCCGCAACAGTAGCACCTCAGTAAGCTGCTGAGTTCTGTGGAGAGAGCAGGGGTTGCTTCAAGGTTGTAAGCAGGTCTGCCACAGTAATGGCATCTGTTCTCCCTCTTAGGACATTTAGGTTTTTGTTGGTTCTGTGTTCTCTTTAAAGGATGATGTTGCGAGTTGTTTTTTTTTTTTTTTTTTTTTAACCCTTGTCTTGACATCAGAGCCTAAAAAGTTAGGCCACAGCAAGGCCTCTACCAAAAGTGACTCAAATGACTAGCAGTCAGATGAAAGCTCTCCTGATTTACAGTCTTTATGTAGACAAGAGGACAATACAGGACTGGTGAATAAAGCTGTGAAAGCAGTCGAAGTATGTGGAGCAAGGCAGAGGGCTCAGATCAGGGTAGAAGGGGTTGAAACTGTTCCTTCTGCAACCTCCATAGTGCAGTGACTAGCAGCCAATACTCCACGTCCTGAGGTCATAGAAAGACTTGCTGAGAGTTTGCCATCAGTACATGCTATTTTTATTTATTTTTTTTAGTTTAGGAGAGCGATGTCCAGAAAAATGCAGCTCTGTGTTCCTACAGGTGCATCTCAATAAATTAGAATGTCGTGGAAAAGTTCATTTATTTCAGTAATTCAACTCAAATTGTGAAACTCATGTATTAAATAAATTCAATGCACACAGACTGAAGTAGTTTAAGTCTTTGGTTCTTTTAATTGTGATATTTTTTTTATTTTTTTTGGCTCACATTTAACAACAACCCACCAATTCACTATCTCAAATTAGAATACTTCATAAGACTAATAAAAAAAGAGTAAGCTCTAATCCTCAATTAAAACAATCCTCAATTTTTTTTTAGATGTTTTACTTTACATGTAATGAATCTAAAATATATGTTTCACATTTTGAAATAAGTTACAAGAAAAAATGAACTTTTTCATGACATTCTAATTTATTGAGATGCACCTGTATAGCTGAAGTCACCCAGCACACATATTTTGACAGAGTCAGAATTCAATGATTTTGAAACTGTTGTAAATCATTCTGAATTTAAGCATGCAAGTTAAGATGAAATTAGAAAAAGATGAGTTTTACAGAACATTATCTGAGCATGTCACAGTCGTCTGCTGGAGTCCCCATGACAGCCACCATAGGGCACTCCTCCCAGATCATTGTTCAGTGCTTGTGAACTTCAGTTCCCATCATCCCTTGCTCTGATTATTGGTCCATTACTCTCAGCTGTGTGTGAGAGAGAGATACTCAGCTCACCTGTATTTATCCGCTGTTTTCTGCGTCTTTGGTTTCTGCAGTATTGAGTTCTGTTACCTTGTGCTCATGGTAACTACTGTGTGTTTGTGGATTACCTTGTGCATATTTTTCTGTTTTTTCCTTGATGTGAGTTACTGTTTTGGGACTATAATAAAGCTACGACTGGATCTTCAATATTGCCGCTAGAGCATTTCATGACAGAATACTGGAGCCATTTCAAGATCCAACTGTTTTTAATCATTTTGGAGTATGGATATTGGGTAACACCAGATCATCCATAACCTGCCCCAGAGGAAGTATTCCCAGAGTCTGCACCTGAGGAGGCTGTTCCAGAACCCCTTCATAGGTTGGCTGCCAACCCAGAGTCCCTTCACAAGAGTCAGAGTCTCCAGCTGTCATGGATGCCACTCCTGTGTTCCCGGTCATCGTGAACTTTGCACTTGAAGACATTCAGGCAGTTAAGAGACACTGAGGTCATAGAAAGGTAGGGTAAACACAGAACTGACAAAAACCTAAATGTCCTAAGAGGGAGGGCAGATGTCATTACTGTAGCACACCTGGACATTGGATGAAACCGTGTAGGGGAAAACAAAAAAGACCTTAAGAGAACTGAACAGCATTTCTCAGCTACTGATGAGTCTGCTTACAACCTTGAAGCAGCCCCTCCTGTCTCCAACAAACTCGTGGGGCAGCTTCTGAGGTGCAAACTGTTGCAGCTGTGAGTGCTGATCTTTTCCAGGAATTTACATCAAAGATGCACATTGTAAATAGAACAAAAGTTCACTGTCACTTTTTCCATTGGGGAAGGCTGGTTAAAGGGATAGTTCACCCCAAAATGAAAATTGTCATGAATTACTCCCTATCACATTGTTCCAAACCTGTGAGACCTTTGTTCATCTTCATAACACAAATTAAGATATTGTTTGATGTTAATTTTAGTTAGCAGCGTGGGCCTGCCGGCCCAGATTGACTAATCAGCTCGCATATGAAGGTCACGCTGTGTTGTTCTGCTCTTTTACCCCCAATATGTTTGTTCTCCTAGTTATTTTGGATGTCCCCCTTAGTACAGGGCAGCCTTTAGACTACTCTCATATATCCACTGTGGTTGCAGGTCAGTCAGCACTGTCCATGGCCGGATCCAAGTATTTTAACTCGAACCTTTACCATCTTGAAGCATAAAGAATAAACTTATTCTCTCAGTAATATTTTGTTTGCAGATTCTTTATTGAAATTAAGTCAATAGTCAAAAATTAAATAAAGTTCAAGTAAATATTTATTTGTCCATCTGACTGTAAAATTAAAATGTGAATTTGTAATAAACTTGAAGTTTAGCTTAGTTTAATGGCTCAGGTACCAGTGAGCTGTTTATCACAACACTGATTGCTGTTCATCTTTTGAAGCATAAACTTGAAGCCAATGTTCAAGAAAATTATATATTTGTCCATCTATCAGTGAAATTAAAATGCAAATTAATAAACTTGAAGCTAAATGACTAGTAAAATTAAATTGTAAAACACTGCAAATCCATTATAGCCTAATAACAGCAGCAAAAAACTGAATTGGGATTTTTTTTTTTTTATCACGTTGTTTATTATGATGTAAAAAAAAATCTAAATTTTAACAATAAAAAGTAATATACAGGCAGTTCTGCATGTGCAGCAACAATGTGCATAGTTCTGAAATACTGTCCTAACATAATATACATCTTTTTTTTTCTTAATCATAGGTTAGTTTATATTAATATAAAAGGCTATATGCTTAATATCTTCAGAGAACAAGTTTCTGGTTACTTGCATACCCCGAGAGTAACCTCTCATAACCTGTGGTGTGATATTGGTGGGCGTGGTTAGATTAAACCACTTCCAACTTGTCAGCGTCGCTCACGCGAGTTGGGTATTTCGCGTTGGTGATAAGAAGACAATAGTTTATCCGGCTGAACCGTTCAAGAATATGATGCTTTTCGTCGTAGTAGCGTGTTGGATTGGTAAGTATGTGCCGGTCCGAGCAGCAGTAACGGGTTAATTTTTACCTGTTACATCTGATTTGAGGATAAGTCCGCTTTACTGGCACACAGTGTATTTACTATGAATACTTTACTTTTTTAAAAGGCATTGCTGCTGGTGCCCTGGTTGCTACTACTGCTGCTGGTGTTGGTGAAGATGATGATGAGATTGAGTCGCTAACGGTGTCGGAAGGAGGAAACCTCACCATCTCTATTCACATTGAGAAGTGGGAGAAAGACCCTCAGGTTCTAGTTTTTCGTCTCTCACTCGACTCGTCACAGGAACCGATAGCGCAGATGATCTGTCATAACGGGGGCTGTACACAGACGCGCTGGAGACCCGGGGCTTCTCTGAGAGCGGATCGTGAGAGTGTGACTCTGATCCTAATGAATGTCCACTACAATCAGACGGGGCTTTACGAGATTCGCAAACACAGCAACAAACCGCTCGAGAACAAGATTTACAACGTTACCGTGTCTCGTAAGTATTACAGTAGCGTGTTGTATTGTCTTTGATTTCCGAAGTAATATGACGCAGGGTCTTATGAAATCCCCTACAGTAGTTGCTTCATTATAATTTTACAGGATTGCAAGAGGACAGCAGCATATATTTTGCGAGTTATGAGAAATAACTGTTTGTATTGAGGTATTCAGACATATGAGGGCATTTAAAAACTTTGGGAAAGCATATAAACGCATATTGCAAAGAACAGCTTTTGTTTTTCTCCGGTAGCAGAAACGGCACCTTAGCCACTGTATGCCATTAAAATGAGGGTAGATATTTGTTCGCAATTAACCGCAGAAGTAGAATAACGAAGAAAGTTACTGTTCAACACAATCAATGACTGAACTCAAGTGAACTTGCCACAAACGAACATGTCATGTTGCGTCGTAACGTTGCGTCATGAGGCGCGAGCGTGAGCGCGGAGCTGATAGTGAGGGGCGTCTTTGAAACACTGCTTCGTGAAGCTTCAAAACTTTTACGAATCTTTTGTTTCGAGGCTTCGTTATGTCATAACTGTTTGAACCCGTGAATCATTCAAGTTCATTGAGTTCGCCCCACAGTAGCAAAGCATTGAACCGGCGTCTATAGTTTTTACCTGATCTCAGATCAGTTTAATCGATTTGTAGACATTTTTAACGAGACATTTGTGTAATTAAAATAAGTAGGTAATAGTCTCTACTGGCCTCTATATAGAAGCTGTCCATAAAACAAACAAAGCAAGCTTTGCAAATTAATATAAAATTATTTTAAAAACGACACATCATACAGACACTTCATATTTAATGGTATTTTATTATTTTTTATTGCATTTAATGTAGTATACTTTTAATAAAATATTTGCAATGGGCTTTAAAAGCAGTTTTTCTGCGTGTATTAGCCTGAGTTTTTGTTGCATTTGCAAACTTTTGACCAGCAGGCGTCACCAGCGTGTGGTGTGAACAATGAATCATTTTTCGAAGCAATTGATTCGAAGCTTTGAAAAGCTTCAAACATCACTATCTGACAGAGAACACAGAGTCGAAGCAGTGTTGCTACCTAGCAATTTTGTTGCTAAATTTAGCAACTTTTCACACTACCCTAGCAGCTTTTTCTAACTAAAGCACCTAGCAACAAATGTAGCTATTTAAAAAATTTATTTGGCAATTTTTAGCAGCTATTGATAAAACAATTTCCATCTAAATTACACAAAATGAGGAAACCAAAGATGCCTAGCAGTACACACATCACGTGAAATAAGTTGGCTGCTAATTGCAATTGTTTAATTTGATAATAATTGTTAATTTATGATACAACTTAGCTTGTATCTGTGATTTGTTGATCAGTTAGTACACTGTAAGAAAAATATCTAGAAAAATGGAAAAGGTACTAGTAATTTTTCGGGGACATTTTTTTACTTTTTAGATGCCACTGACCCTCAAATATGAACATCCTCATAATGGCCCTAATCCTGAAAGATTTACAATAATACCCCCCCCCCCCCCACCCCATAAAATAACAAAATATTCAGTTTAAATATTGCTTTTCTCCCTTGAAACTTTTCAACAGTTCCCCTAGAACTCTTCACTTGTGCATATATGCATTTTAACCTAAACCGAAAAAATCTATGTGCATTTATTAGTTATGTAAGAATTCACTCAACGTTTTTTGTTCTCGTTGTCCCTTACAGAGCCTCCACTCAGTACCATCATCCCAGAAAAATCTGCTTCTGCCACGCACAGAGAATTTACTGCAGGAATAAGTGCAGCTGTGGTGGCCGCAGTTTTAGTGGTCCTCGCTTTAGCGGTCCTCGTTGGCGCTGTCATTTATAGGAAATGCAGAAAGGCAAGTATCATTGCAGAGCAATTTATCTTAACCTGTCTTATGAAAATAGCATCTTGGAAATAAAAAATCTGCTGATTTGCAAAACTATATTACCGAATTTCGTGATGGTGCATTCAAAAATATCAATAAAAATGTTCCATCTTATACATTTTACAAAATAAGATGGAAGATATTTAAAAAAAAAAAAAATGTATCAGCTTTAATGCAAAATAACAGACACAGTCAAATGTCAAAAGTTTTAATGACAAAAAGAAGTATTTAGAATTTATTATTTAACTTTTATAGTCAGCATAGTAGTGGAAAAATGACAAGAATAATGTCTTCCTTAGTAAGAAACAAGTACTGGATTTTAACCAGCAAATATTTTGCATGGTGGTGTAATTTTATTGTGCATTGAAAATATAATGGTTGGATATTACAACCCTAAAATACTTATAGTTTATACTTTGGCATCTACACCGTGATTTTTGTCTTGATTTGCATGGCATCCTGTAATTGTGTTTTTCTATTGACATACAGGAAAATTTAGGAGGGACAGATCCCGAAGTGATCATGCAGGTTCCTTATAGTTACTGTATTATTGCAACCTCATCCAGTGCAGGACTAAGCTGAATGGAAAAACAAGATGGTTCAACAATAGGGAATCAAAATGTTTCATTCGATGAGGAATGTAACCACTGGTGCTGTTTTCCCAAGAGATCCCAGGAGCTTCTGCTGCCTTTGAGCAGCACCTGCCGGCACAACAGCTGTTACTGCATTATAACGATTCTTTTTTTTTTAGCATTATTTTTTTACCATACACTCCCAAACAGCTCTTTTTTTTTTTTTTTTTTTAGACACCCTAAAAATGAAATTTTTTAGCTGTTATAATAAATGATCGGTTGGGTATTTTGGTCTGAAACTTCAGACACATTCTGGGGACACCTAAGACCAATATTACATCTACATAATGGGTGCCCTTTAATAGTTTTGCATCAGTATGAATGGCTAAATGACTGTTGCTTTTATTTGTAGCACCACTGTACTCTAATAATGGCTCCTTTTAATAGTTTCCTTTAATTAGAAATGGGAGATTTTCAAGTAGTAAGCTATTTCTGTTTTTTAATATGTGACCCTGGAGCACAAAACCAGTCATGAGTAGCACGGGTATATTTGTAGCAATAGCCAAAAATACATGATCGGTTTTTCTTTTATGCCAAAAATCATCAGGATGGTAAAAATCTTGTTCCATAAAGATATTTTGTAAATTTCCTACCATAAATATATCAGAACTTAATTTTTGACTAGTAATATGCATTGCTATGAACCTCATTTGGACAAGTTTAAAGAAAATATTTTGAAGATGGGTACAATTTCTTCAACTTTCATCATTCTTTCTTTCTCGGCCAAATATAGTCTTATCCTAACAAACCTTATATCAATGGGAAGCGTATTTATTCAGCAGATGATGTATAAAACTCAATTTAAAAAAATTGGCCCTTATGACTGGTTTTGTTGTCCAAGGTCACATTTAAGCTGTTTCGTTTGGACCAAGATAATCATCACTTGAGGCTTTATTTATTATTGTTTCTTTATATTATTTATTGATGTTTCTATATATTCAATATTTTTGTATTGTCTGTGCATTCTGTTTGTATTTATTTGATTATTTAAAATATATTCAAGTCTTACTGAAGGCTTCTGTACAAAGGCATTTACAACAGTGCATTTCTTTAAATCTGCATAATCATACAACAAAATGTCATTAGATTAAAACGGGTTATGCAGAATTGTCAGTTGATTGGATTGGATTGGAAAATGGAAGCAGAACCAAAAAAGTTGAAAGTAAAAACTTTTTTTTTATCATCTTAAATGCTTTCCATTCTCTTCCTTACATCACAAGAATCGGTTTAGCCAACACACATACTGTAACGACAGAAAGTAAACACACTGAGAAAAACATGTGCATCTCATGTAGGAAATGAACAGATTATGTATTAGTGTCCCTAATTATCATTAGCTGTGAGATGAGCTACTTACCTAAATAAAAGTACATTGTACAAAACAATACATAATTATAAAAGCATTTTGTGTATATTGCCTAACAGCAAAAAAGTGCAGCAATGGAATATACACTATAAAAAGTGAACATGGGCACTAACCATTGAGTTAAGGGATCAAGTCTACCTTAAAATTACATTTATTTGTTTAATTGTCAAACTAAATAATATTTTTTTTTTTACATACAACACACCGCATAGACAGAGGCCCCTTTGTTATAATAGAATTTATTTTCCAGAGCATGTTTTCTAAATATATGATACTACTGTACAGAGCTTATTTATTGTTTTTGTTAGATAGAAACTGGTTCCCAGTTATAAAATACAACAGGACCAAAATCTATTGTAAAAGGAGAGGACAATCACACTAAATCTCACAAAAGTATCTTCAGTACACAGAAGCAGCAGTTCTTCTCTGAGCTGAGGAGAACCTCAAATAATCGATAAGAAATCCAACCGTGGCGATTCCCACCAGACCAGAGAGAACCAGACGAATCGGAGCCTCAGTGATGCCACAACGATCCACACAATCTGAAAGAGAACAGACTTATTCATAAACATCTTCTGTACCATTAAATGTCTTTGTGAAAATGCTACACAACGTTCATTGTGGCAGGAAGAGATGAGATCTATGGTAAATGTAGTTTGAGTTCTCATACCTTCATGTCGTGGGCAGATCTCTTTCACATGAAGACGGACGGTTTTGTTATTCACTGGGTTTGCAGCCGTACAGCTGTAGGTCTCTGGATCATTATAATGAAGCTCTAATGGTAAACTGAGGTTGATGTTGAGATCAGGATTGCTGGTCTGATTCAGCGTTTCACTCCCTTTATACCACGACATAGACACGTCTCGATCATTTTTCACAGAGCAGAACACAGAGCAGATCTCCTCTGTTTCCTGTGATGTATCTGAAAGAAATTAATTCTACTGTTATCATAATTTACAAAAAGAGTCCCACAAACAACATCATAACAAAACTATTAAAAAAGATGTAATATTTTCTTTAGTATTGTTGCAGAACTTCTGGAATCATTTTATGGATGCTTATTTCCACCAATTTTACAATTCACAATTCTGACATTTTTTTCAGAATTCTACATTTATGTCTCGCAATTCTGACCTTTTGCCCTGAATTCTGAGTTTAAATCTCACAATTCTGACTTTCCCCCCAGAGTTCTAAGTTTAAGTCTCACAATTCTGACTTTTTTCCCAGAATTTTAAGTTTACGTCTGCACAATTCAGACTTTCCCCCAAAATTCTAAATTTACCTCTTGCATTTTTGACTCTTAAAAAAAAAAAAAATTCTGTTTATATATCACAATTCAGACGTTTCCCCAAAAGTATACATCTCATAATTATGACTTTATAATTATGAATTATAAACTCGCAATTTTTTTTTAGTTTAGTTTATTTTGCACAAGGGTAAATAGGTACAATAAAAAACACAAGCAAGCAAACAAACAAAATAAATAATAAATAATACAATCCATATACTGTGCAGGGAGAGGCAGAAAACCCAAAGGGCTTATTTAGAGCCTCTACCTAAACAATGAAAAACAAATAAACTCATAAAACTAAAAGAAAAACTAGATTACAAAAAACAAATATATAAATACAAATTAATTACAACATATGTCAAAAAAAGAGAAAAAGCATAAATAATATACTTAAAACAAATTATCTATAATACATAAAATACAAGATATATATATTTTTAATTATCCTTTATTATTCTTTTATAACATATTAAAGAGGACATTTTTTTGCTAGATGAGTCAAATCATTCCATAATGTGCAATTGAGAGAAAAAAGTTAGAATTGTGAGCTACAAAACTCCACAGAAAATTGTATTATTTCATACAGAAATCATAAAGACAGACCTGTCGATTGGTGCACACTAACTGATGAGCTGCTGCTGATGGCTGGCACAGAGACGGGTGCTGTATGACACAAGGAAACATGGACATCACCTTAAAGCCATATCTCCCTTAATTAAAGATGCCGGTATTGCAGTGCAATAATCAATATGGAACCAAATCTAATCAATATCCTGTGATTTCCATGTTATTTTTCAATAGAGGCTGCAGCTGTAACTTACCATAAACATGAACTTTGTATCGCCGTCCTGTGGTGCGTGCATTGATGATGATTAAGGCTTCGTACAGTCCAGATTCATTAGTTCTGATGTCCATGACAGTTAAAATTCCAGTTTTTCGGTCTAACTGCACTCTGCCTGTGAATCTCATGTCATAATGAGTGTAAATTTCCCCTTGATACATCTGTGCGAGACGAATATTACCTCTGCCACTTTCAGACGTCCACATGATCTGAACGTCTCGCTTTAGATCTTCCAGTCCAGGATGTAGATTGAGAACACCTCCCTCCATCACTTTAACTGTTTCAAAGTCATTAACTTCTGCACCCACTGAGACAACATGAAAACAAGTGAAATACACAGGTAAACAAATTACTAATATGGTATTGACAATTATGGTTTCTAAACACCTGTTGAATTTCAATGGCTTGATGTTCTGGGCAACCAACATTTCACCACATGTGGTCGACACAAACCAAACAAACCTGTGTTTAATATAGTCTGGGCCGTTTATACTTTAATGCATGTATTTAAATAAATACAAATCATTACACTTACAGGACCTAATCCATTGCAGCATGCATGAAGTATGCGATTCATATTATAGGATTATTGTTTTTCCAATGGACCTTTGCAACTGACATTTATACTTTTGTTGATTTTGTCAACACTATTAGTTGTGTGGTGATGATAAAAACTCATTTACTGATTGTTACTGTCATTGAGGTTTCTCTGTTAAGTGTTGTGGTTGATGTGCAACCATATGCAAGATCCTTCAGAGAAGAAGATTGTAGAGTTAATTTCATATTAATAGTCAGATTTAAGCTTGAACTGTGGTACAAAAATGTCAAGATCTTTGATTTCTTCTTTTCATGCATGTTTGTATGGCGACTCTAGCAGGTTTGACAGAACTTGATCTGAAGAGGGCGAAAGGAAGTCTTTTTGTGGTTTCAGACAATGCTGCATGTAAAGGACAGAAACGTTTCTTTACCTCGAAAAGTGAAACCAATGGCAGAAATGAAAATGTGACACTCTTTTAGTTTAACACATAAACAGATGCAAAAAATGTTGTGAGAAATCACAAAAATGATCAAAAAAATGAAGTCTGTCTTTCTTTCTTTCCACTTTGTGACTTGTGTATAATATTATAAAAAAAAAAAAAATTCTGATTGTTGATGTCATTGCAACTGTATATTGTTTTAGATTAGATTTGTTATGAATTGTGTATATTTACTAAAGATCAGAAGTCAATCATTTATACTGAACCAGGCCACATGTTCAGCTGCATTTTCTCAAAAGTTCACAGTTATGCAAGTCATAAGAATGCTCACTTATCCATGAGTGTGTATATCAGCACAGAACTGTGGCTTAGAGTGGCCAGACACATTTTAAAGTGTTGTCCTTTTGTATTGAGGACAATTAAATATAATTTAATCTTAACCTTAGAACACAATTAAAATATGCATATAATGTGTTATCTTACCTTCCACGCAGATTAAATATAAGATGAAAGCCCACATATTGATGCACGTGCTGATATTGCGTTGAGTTGTTGTTCTCTTGGTAATGAATCTGAAACTCAACTGAACAGATGGACTTTTGAGGAAGTGACCTGCAATAAAATCAGTTACTTGACTTCTACCACAAGCGCGCAGTGCTGTACTGAAAACGGACTCTCAAACACGTCCACTCACCGTTATAACTTTTTCCAACTGATTAAAAAATGCGTATTAATCTGTTGAGGCAGAACAGACAGACAGATGTGCAGGAAACATAATTAACCTTTTTTTTTTTCACTATAAATGAATTTCCCTGGTAATATGTTTGTGTTTCCACTTACTTTATAATTTTATGTAATCATTTTCTCCTTTTTAAAAAGCCTCAGTTATGTCTGAAGGACAAGAACAATGAATGCTAGACTGTTTGGCAGAAGGCTTATGTTTAAATAAATAGAGAAACTACTAGGCCCACATTTATTATATTAAATTAAATAGCATTTATTAGTTTTTCCTTTTGTGCTATGGATTTATTTATTTTCTTTTGGAATATTTTTTCGTTCATTTCTTATTTTTATAAATCTCATAAACAAACAAATAAACGTTTAACCCTTTTAATGGAAGGGAAGTAAATTAATTCAAATTTGTAAAGAAAATATTCCACAATGCTGCAGTATAAAACAAATACATTTTCTGCTTTGTTTTCTAACTGTTTTCATATTTGGATGATAAGGCTAAGGGATACAGCTGCGGCTACTGCAGGCACAAAAAATATTTTTTCAGTTAAATAGGATGTTAGAAATAGATTTATCCAGATTTTAACAATATGTTTTTTTTGTACATTTTTTTTTTTTTTCTGTGACAGAAAATATATCTGTCCACTACAGTGGACGTCACGCACCAAAGTGTATAATAATTCTGCCTATGACTATATAGGTTCTGCATTATTTTGTATGTTTTATTAAAACGATGATATAATTTACACTTGAATGGTTTTATTGAACATAAATATTAAATAGTCTTCAGATTTTATCATTTATTTCAATGCATACAGTCTATATTTATTTATTAGGTCATATAAAACTGTAACCATACATGTATACTGTATGAGTGCAGATATGTCTGTGTGTGTGTTGTGTGTGTTTGTATCTGTGCTCACACGTGTATGAATAGTACCATCCGGGGACTTTTGTCATACTCTTTTCAACATACTATGCTTTGGGACACACTTATTGTAATCTCATATAGGCTACTATTTAGGACGGATAGTATGAACATCGGGACGCAGGGCCGGACAGAACTTTCTCGAACTTCCGCTCGTCGGGGAAGTCCCTAATGGAGGTACGTTTCACAGCACGTTACCTGATTCGCTCTCACCACAGGTAGAGACCGGATATTGTGAATTTCAGCCAATCAGAAAAAGGAACAGGTGGACCTGGACCAATCAGGTAGCACGTTCCAGTACCTGTGAGTTTGGCACAACACCGTCACAGAAGCCAAACACATTCGGAGGATGCGACGTTTGCTGCTCGTTCTCTTCATCTCAAGTAAGTATAATAGGCTGTTTGACAGCAGACCTTTCCCAATGTGAAATCATTAAGTGTGTGTTTTAAGCCCTCTGTCTGTTGTCTCAGTCCCCCTAACATTATATCACCATCTGAACGATATCGGATCAGTGCTGCTTCCTCGTGTTTTTGAAGGGTTTTCAGTTTAAACATTCAAATGATTTTAAGTCATTCAATCGCAAGTAGTGCTGAAGATAATTCAAGTATAGGGCTTTGTGATAGTTTAGTTCGCTCAGACAGAAGGCCGCTGTTTTGTTGTCATGCTACATCACATGCTAACATTTCCTTCCGTGTTTTGTCGCGTTCAAGTGCTTTGTTTTTGGAATGAACAAGAATCACGGAGGACGGTTCATTCTCGTTTATTGATTGTGAATCTTATTAAAGCCAAAATATATAGATTTAGTCAATATTGAACATGTTTTGAATAAAATGTAGCGTCTCATTCATTGGTAACCACACATTCACCGGTCGCAGTAAAGTTAGCTTGCGGTTTATTGTTGAGATTTCGTCTGGCTATAAAATCGCAGTGAGCTGTATTGGATATGCAAATAATATCGCGTGTCACTCTTCATGATTTGTAAATTCAGTGACGCGGTATACTCCTAATTTATACACACACACACTACTCTGTATAGCTGTCTTTGTGAGGACATACGTTGACACAATGCAATCTCTAGCTCCTTACCCTAACCCTAACCTTCAGAACTAAGTGCCTCACCCAAACCCTTACCCTAAACCTACCCTTTACCCGATTATAACCTGAACCCTAAAACCAAGTCTTGACCCTCAAACAGGCCTTTAAAGGGGTCCCAGAAAGTGAGGACCGGCCAAAATGTCCTCACTTTACCTGATTGTCCTCACTCCGATGGTCTAAAACTCAAACTGGCCCTCACAAAGATAGTACAAGTACAGGAACGCACGTACGTACACTATATTGCCAAAAGTATTGGGTCACCCCCATCAAATGAACAGGTTTGACTACTTTAGTAATTTCCACGAGTACAAATCTTCATGTTTAAGCATATCATATAATGATATTCTAGGGAATTGTGTGCTTCTAATTTTAAAGCAACAGTTTGGACAGGACCCTTTTCTATTCTAACATGACAATGCCTCTGTGTATAAGGCAAGGTTAAAAAAGAAATGTGGAAGAACTTGACCGGTCTGCAGAAAGCCAAGTCCTGATCCAAGCTGATCACCTCTGGTGTGACTTTAAATGCAGATCTTGAGCCAAAAACTCTTTACCAAACACCAATGACTTGTACATACACTATATGGACAGACGTATTGGGACGCCCCCTTCTTTAGAACAGAAAAAGGCACTTCCAAAACTGTGGCAACAAAGATGGAAACATAATTCATGTATTTAAAAATTGTGTTTCCATCTGTTGCAACAGTTTTGGAAGTGTCTAAAATGACTGTACCCATATGTACAAGTCATTGGTGTTTGGTAAAGAGTTTTTGGCTCAAGATCTGCATTTAAAGTCACACTTTAAATGTTATTAGTTAAATGTTCAGCTTGGATTAGGACTTGGCTTTCTGCAGACAAGTCAAGTTCTTCCACACTGACTAAATCAATCATTTCTTTTTGAACCTCGTCTTATACAAAGAGGCATTGTCATGTTAGAATAGAAAAGGGTCCTGTCCAAACTGTTGCTTTAAAATTAGAAGCACACAATTCCCTAGAATATCATTATATGCTTAAACATTAGTAATTTCCATGAGTACACATCTTAAAGTAGTCAAACCTGTTCATTAGATGGGGGTGACCCAATACTTTTGGCAATATAGTAATTTATTTGTGTGTATAAAAAGTTTACAAACCCATTGTAATATATAAAAAAATAACAAATCATTAAATACCTTTAAATAAGAGGAATATGATCCGTTGAAATTAAAACATTTCGAAACAGTTGTGATGTAACACAACCTTGTTTTCTGAAATAATTTTGGTCAGTTAACCCTTTCCTGAGCGTCTAACATAAATATTGTAATTTGTGAAAACTTTAACTGTACGGTTTTGGCCAGTTTTCCCTTTTCTTGAGGTCTTAACTTCGCTATTCTGATTTGGTCCATTAATCCTTTCTTGAGTCCTTTACATCGCTATTCAGGTTTGTGATAACTTTCACAGTAGGGCCATTCTGTGTCAAATCAACCAAATTTCAGAAACTTCCCCAGTTAAAATTTTTGACTTTGCTTATATATATATATATATATATATATATATATTCATTCTGAAGAAAGATAAACATGTTTAGTTATGAAAGCCAAAATATTAAATGTCATGGATGAATATTTACTGAGTAATCCACTATTTTGTAGAGGGGGGTGAAAATGACAATTTTCACCTGAGATTTTGGCGACTTTTTTTTTTTTTTTTAGGGCCATATATGGTTCAGTTTCAGATATATTTTAGTTTCAATGCTCCAGCAGTAAATCGTTCAATTGTACACATTTTCAGTGGTCAAAAACCAAATGTTTGAGTGTTCTTTTTCCAAAATTTGTGTGCCTGTAATTCATGTATTCAACTTATCTTAATATGATTTTAGATTCTGGTTCCTAAGATGTGTATATTTAAAAAATTTACTTCTGGAGCCATATTGAATTTCCAATATCTCTGGAACTGAACCATATAGGGTCTTTAAAATGAAGATGCCAAAAGACCCAACATCTAAAAGGGCATTAACATATCTTTATACTACTTCAGTTACAGGCATGCAAACTTTGGAGAAGAAACTTGAAAGGTTTCCCCATTTTTGAATGGTAACCATTAGCAATCTTTGTTGCATTATGTGCCGAAGTCAACAGATTTTACTTACAGACATACTAATCTCTGTTTAAAAGTAACATTAGGATGCTGCCATCGTTCTGAAGCCATTTTTACCCCCTTGTAATTTGGTTCTGAATCTCCGGTGAAAATTGTGAGAAAACAAATTTGACCCCCGTCTACAAAATAGTGGATTACTCCGTAAGTATTCAACCATGACATATAATATTTTGGCTTTCATCACTATACATGTCTATATTACTTAAAGAAAATATTAGCAAAATAGGGGTGGGCGATAGACTACTGCAAATTTTGGTATCGATCTAATACCAAGTAAATACAGGGCCAGTATCGCCGTTACTGATACTTTTTCCTTTTAAAAACATATATTTAAATGACCAATTACACTTTGAAAACTAATGTTGATATAACTAAAATATTACATTTAACTTAAAAGATATGTGGATATTCTTTGCCTTTCTAAAAAGGAGTTTGCATGCAGAGGAGCCCAGAATATGAAAGCAATACGTAAAGTTTCATGTTAAGCATTTTCCTCCCATAGAGAAAAGTTATAAAGTGTTATTAATGTGGATTAAAGCATTAAGAAAATAATATTAAAAGGCCAAACTCAGTGCACTGATGATGCAAACTCTATGCAGGCAAGCAGCCCAGGATATGCAAAGTGCATGCAAGAAAACCATCATTAAAAAAAACACTTAACGTGGCTTAATGTTTGAAGACAGTGATACTGTATACAAAGGCCAAATTCTGTAAATTTAATGGGTCTCATCCGCTTTCAGTTTTTTTTTTTTTTTAAGCTGTACAAACAGCTCGTTTTGCTGCATGATATTGCAAACCGGTGTTTTTTACCTTATTATATTAAGGTATTGTCTTAATTATAAACACAAAGGGTGGATAGCTCAAACAATTCTACCGTTTATTGCACTTTATTACAGAAGTCTTGCACATTCACAGAAAACGGCTTACTTCCACATTTAAAAATAAGGTGGATAAGTTCATGGTGTTGCTACAGTAGCAAATTTCTACTGTTCTAGCTCTCATTGTAGCCAAAAGTATCCGCTGAGTCACGTGATGGCATGACAACAAAACAGCATAGCAGGGGAGGAGCAGCAATGTTTGCATACGAGATGTGAAAAGAGCAGCATAGACACGCACACAGACATGTCTACTCTTTGTTGAAAGTGTAGAGGACAGAAAATTTAACCTATAGTATCGATCTCATCAGGCAGTATTGATCCGATACCATTACCACCGTTGGTATCGATATTATCAATATTAGGATCAATCCGCCCACCCCTATAGCAAAATCAAAACTTTGAGCTGGGGACCTCTGGTTGAGTTGATGCAGAATGACCCAGTATAGTTTTGGACGGTTTACCCTTCCCTGAGTGTATAACATCACTTTCCTGATTTGTGAAATCTTTCACAGTACAGTTGTAGTGAGTTAACCCTTCCCAGAGTCCTTAACTTCAGTCTGATTTGTGAAACTTCTCAAAATGCAGTTTTGATCAGTTAATCCTTTCCTGAGTGCAGATCCTTATTCTGATTTATGAAAGGTTTCTGTTAAGACCACTAGGGTTTAGCGCCGGGGCAGACAAGCCCACAATTACAAACCGACTTTTACACCTCTACATTTCCTGTCAAAAAAAAAAAAAACTAAATACAGTCCAGACTTGCTTAACTCCCTAAACCATAAACAGTGCAAAAAGATAGACGTGACGTGTGGCCAAGTATGGTGACCCCGTACTCAGAATTTGTGCTCTGCGTTTAACCCATCCAAGTACACACACACACACGTTTGTTTTTGTGAAAAGTGGGGACATCCCATAGGCGTAATGGTTTTTATACTGTACCAAATGTATGTGCTATTGTCCTACACCAACCCTACACCTAAACCCCCCCCCCCCCACTGGTCAGTACTACAGTAATGTTTCTCTTTTCTGCCATGTTTATTTAAACTCTAGATTGTGTCATGGTTCATGACTGATGTAATGATTTGCCTGAGGTAGTTTAATGTGAAAAATCTTTAACCATGTGATGAACTGTGATTCAGATTGAAATCATTTTGACTCAAATGTGTTCAAGAGTTTGCAACCTTGCACTGCTTTCACAATGTTTTAGTTCTACAAACTCATAATAACATGTAAATGTTTGACATTTTAATAACAAATGGCTAAAACAGACCATTCAGTAATTTGTACGTTTTCATGTCAAACAGAAGTTACGCATGGGAGTAGTTGCATTTTACTGAATAAAGAGAGCAACTGATTCTGTGTTAAATTTTTATTCACAGATGTGGTAAAGGCATGACACAAAATGACATTCACAAAACACCTGTATATAAATATAAAAATTACTAAGCTTTACATACACAAGTGTCTACTATGACTGCTGTATAGGAATCTTGATCAACACAAACCAAGCACATGTCATAGGATTTCTGTGGCAAGTAATACCTCCTATATGGGTCTGAAACCTGTAATATATATTAATCAAAAAGGGCAAACAGAACCATGAACAAACTCCATGAAATCAGTCTAAAGGTTGGGAGAATTGATTTATGAACTATTTTTCCAAGTCGATGTACCCACATTATTTTTACTTGTTGAATAGGCCATTCCAGGATGACCCACATGTTTTTAATATTAGGAGAAGATCCACCAATATGTTATTTGTCAAAATGCAATAACTTTTATTTTTTAGGCGGGGCAACTTAATGTTTTGGAAAGGCAAGTAAATATCTGATCTACTGGCCCAACCAGTCTAGCGGTCCTTGTATTGAGCCCTGAGGTTTTATTTTTATTTTTTAAGCTAGTTAATACTTGTACTTGATGAGCTCCATCCCCTGGACACTAATTTTCTTTCTGACCATAGATGGCACAAAATCTCAGCACTTTTGATGAATGGCTGTACTATTTTAAAATTTGTCATTGTATCTGAATATCAACATCTGTGAAATTTAGTCAGTCGAAACCGTTTTACCTGATCTAAATTTGTGTCTCTGAAAATAGTGATCTATTGTGTTGAATATCAAATTTTTTTTGTGGACAGTGTTTTTAGATTTGTGATGTAAATGTTGTTGTTTTTTTTAAGTAAAAATATGAAATGGAGTGTTATTTAATATTTCCATGAATTAGATGCACATCTTCACTTTCACTAAAACCTTTGTTAGCCTAATTGAGTGAAAACATTAAGTTTGCATTCATAGTGTTGCTATTATGACATCAGTTAAAATATGGCCTATTAAATATGTAAATATTCCTATGCCTGTATGCAAGTCATAGAATAATTACACCTTTCAGATGAGCCTCTTCTACTGGGATTCTGCTTTGTCTGTTATTGGTTATTCAATTATTCAACTAAATTGTCAAAATAATTTAAATAGTTGATTTAGTATTGTACATGAATGGCATTTGTACAAATATCAGTATTAATATTCATATTTATATATTCTTAAAAGTTAGATTTTACATTGTTTTATAACAACTAAATTTCTGTTCTATAAAGCACAGCTGCAGCTGATGCATCATCCTGCACATGCTAAACTTATATCTAAATATTTTACAATTTAAAAGAAAAGCCATATTGTTCATAAGGAGGGTATCTCTTCTCTTCCCCCCCGTTCTGGAATAAAGATGGGACTACGGCAGTGGTTTCCAAACTTGTTCCTGGGGACCCACAGCTCTGCGCATTTTGCATGTCTCCCTAATTTACACACCTGATTCAGATCATCAGCTCATTAGGAAAGAGCTCCATGAACTCAAATGAGTGTGTCACATAAGGGAGACATGCAAAATGTGCAGAGCAGTGGGTCCCGAGTAACAGGATTGAAAATCACTGGACTACGGCCTTGATTTGTCTTTGGTTTACTGAATATTTGTATAATGTGTAATGAAGTGAACATATGATATTGTGTGAGATGGTAATGACTTTTTTAAAATATTTGTATTAAAAGATAGGCCTTAGACTTGCCGAGAACAGTTATCTAGCAGTCTCTGAATGTATAAAAATAGGACACATAGTAAACAATGACACTTTTTAAACAATTCTGGCACTTTTACCAATCCTTGTATTTAAATAAATTTTAATATTTAAAACTCTTGAGGACAACCAAAAAATGGTCTCTTTACATACAATGGCCCAAAAAGCATTCGCACCTGGCCACAATTTAAAATGCATAACTGCATTCCATTAAAAAAATATATATATATATATATATATATTAATGAAATTTAACTATCTCTCCGTGTCTCAAACACTGTTTCCACTTTCATTAAGCAGTAAAAATGAATAACAATAAAATCATTATAAAAACGTTAATCACAATAAAAATGTTTTCTGAGCAGCAAATAATCATATTAGAATGATTTCCGAAGGATCGTGTGACACTGAACAACGTATCTTAATCTTATCTTTTAGTAGAAATCTTACCTTTTGAAGGGCAACGTGTATATAATATCAAAACGACTGAAATCAATGTAGACAATAGCTGAAGGTTGCGCTGCTGTAGCCTAATGTTACACAAAGGTAATGTCATATGGAGGATAGCACAAAACGTGCATAACTGTTATGAAAAGGTAAACTGTAGATTAGGCATAATTCAGCGAGACGCTGAAACTATAGTTAGGCCTACTTTTATCAATGCACACACACAAGGTATAAATGCCGTATCCGTAGTTTGCTTAAAGCGGCGTTGGAGCTCGTCCCACCCCGCTCCGCTAGCCTACTAATACACCGCCGTGGCGACTGTTTTGCCACAGTTTGGAGCTTCAGGGAGTCACACGTAGCCGCTGCTGACAAAGACTTTTACTACTCCATGAAGAGACGAACCGAGCTGAATCCATGAAAATCCTCCGCTTCTTAACGCTCGCAAGCTGTCTTGCTCTCACCGGTAAGTAAAGCTACTGAAGCATTCCGGCGTTTAGCTTTCCGTGTTGTTCTGTGAAGTTCCTGTCACACTGCGCAGGCGGTGATGCGAATGCCGGTGTCCTGTCATCTTCCGGTAGCTGTATCCCTGCTAGCCACAACCGCGAATATAACACACGATTACTGTATGTGCGTTATTGTAAGAGAAGGTTTAGGGTTGTGGTAGGTGTAGACATTAATAAATCATAATTTGACAGGTAGCATTGCTCGTTGTCGAATTGTACTACCTACTGTTTTAAATGGGAGGTAGCAAAACCTGACATGGTTAGCACAAATCGACAGAACACCGGAAACGCAAGCTTGGAAAAGAATATCGTGTGATCTAAATCTCATCACTGCTCTGAGAATTCGTGTCGCGTACTAAAGACGTGTGTCTTAAAAAAAAAAAAGGTGTCACTAAGCAATATAAATGTGTATTTTATCAGGTGCCGTGAGCGACATGACGGTGGTTGTAAACGGGGGAGAAAACTGCACCTTACGGGTCAACACACCTGAAATGAGGGATGTCAACCGAGTGACGCTGAGTCGTTATGACAACGGCACACAAGTTCCCATCTTCCGCTTCTGCTCCATCAAAGAGAAGCAGAGAGGGTGCACCGCCATCGACAGCGACGGACTCGAACTCCAGCTCGGATCTGAGCACGTCTCTGTTGTTATTCTTGATCCTCGTGCCACAGACGCAGGAACGCGCATTCTCGAAGTGATCGGGAACAACACGATCAAGGAAACGTTCATCGTTGTATTCAACGGTTAGTAATCTTGAGTGCTGTTAAAATGTATTGTTATTATAACTTTATTTGGGCATGATGGGTGAATGTGACATAATTTTAAAAAATAACTTTTTATTTATTTATTTTTTTCTCATCCAAAATAATTTTAGGGTCTTCTGGTGGCCCGTTCATCACAGCCAGCCCACCACAAGACTTCAACACAGTGACTATTGCTAGGGTCATCACCGGGGTCATCACCGTGTTAATCATAGTGGTGGTCACTGCTGTTGTCAGTGTATACTTATATAAAAAGGTAAGTATTATTACACACAAATATAGCAGCAGGTCTGTTTTTATAACACGTATTAACAGCAGTTATCATATATTTTTACAGTGCAGTTTAGTGTGATTTAAATCTCTCATCCCTCTACAGAAAAACCGGAAGAAACTTGATTCCCTTGACCGGACCGTGGACTCAGAAGTGGCGGACACTCAATCAAGCATCATTGGAGGTCAGTTCACTAGACTTGATGTTCTTGGGTTTTGTGATCAAAATACATTTTAATTGGGATTTATCAATTTACAACAAGACCTTAAATTTATCAGCTATTTTAAAGAAACTTTCTGACACTGACAGACAGTCAAATATTTATTCCAAAACGGTTTCGTTATTTGAGTGTTTTTAAAAGGCAATATTAAAACATTAAGGGTTTTGACGTGAATTGACACACGCCATGTGGACATTTTCTTTATTAGAATTGCGGGATAATTACACTGTTTTTCTAGCCCTTTTAAAAAGTGTCAAAATTAAATGCAATTCAAAAATATCTTCACAGAGATGCATTCTGTGTAAATTGCATTTTTGCTAAAGTTGTCGATCATTGTAAATTTAAATTGAATTTTTTCCTGAATTATGCTCAATTGTTTAACAATTTTTGTTGAGCAAGACATAGATATTACATATAATTGTAAAATTTTATAAAAAAGGTGGCCATTGAAATAAATATATTGTTTGTTTATTTCCATGTAGTTAATAATAATCTAACTTCAATAGCCCTGTATAAATTTGTCACTTTACTGACATAAGTACTAATAGTGCAAAACTCTCCTTTTCCTGTAATCAGCAGATGAACTCGACACAGACGCATCCTCTGAGGAACACTGCTTGGTAGAGAAGAAACCAGAAGACCTTGACAGCACCCATCCAGAAACACTTAATTTAATGAATAATAATAATAATAATAATCAGAGTATTATTATTATTCCATAAGTTCAACCTGCCACAGGAGCTGCTGAAACAGTTCTGCTCCGCCATCATTGAATCCGTCCTCTGCACTTCAGTAACTGTCTGGTTCAGCTCAGCTACCAAATCTGACCTCAGAAGACTACAGAGGGTAGTCCGGACTGCCGAGCGAATCATTGGTACAACCCTCCCTGCTCTCCAAGAACTGTACTCATCCAGAGTGAGCAAAAGGACTAAGAAAATCACTCTGGACCCTCACATCCAGCACACTCGCTCTTTGAACTGCTGCCGTCTGGTCGACGCTACAGAGCTCTGAGGACTGGCTCTGAGCTTCTTCCCTCAGACAGTCCATCTCATAATAGGCCTGTCGATATATCGACTTATCGCACGATATATGGAAATGAGCGCGATCATTTTTGGTGCCGCGATATATTGCGACTGATCATTTTTTATAATTAAAAATAATGATTATATAATTTTTTTTACATAAAAATGAATATCACCAACATTTTAGTCGATCGCACTGCCTCTGTCATCTCGTCTGCTCTCTGTGGCGGAGGCGGGGCTTAGGCAGCGTCCCCCCCCCCCCACACACACACACACAGAGCGGACAGCGACAGGTGAAGAGAAGGCACTGAACCCACTGCGTTATAAAGTGTTTCGTGACAACTACAGCCAATGGACTTCGTTTCAAAGCCGCAATCTTCAGCTCCGGTGTGGGAACATTTTGGCTTTAAGCCGAATGAGAGAGGAGAGCCAATTAACTTGAATGAGCCGGTATTTGCTTTATGTATTTAGCATCTTTTTTTTTCACATTCTGGTTCCAATGTCTAAATATTCTTAAGAATACAATGTTCTTTGTTCTTTGAAAGAGTGTACTTGCATTATTATGCTATTATATTGTCATACTGTAATTACATAATAAGTGAAATAAAATTGTCTTAAAATGACAATAATATCATTTATCGCAATTAATTTTGGTGCAATATATCGCACAACAAAAAGTAGTTATCGTGACAGCCCTACTCATGAACACTTGACATTAAACATGGAACACACAACACTATTTATACACTTATTTATCCAACACGCATACTTAGTCTACATTTCAAATTTGCACAATATACCTGTACATACAACTGTCAATTTATATATTGTTATTCTTTATTTACTTGTTCTATTTTTATTCTTTTATTATCAGTTTTTTTCCTGTCGCTGTCATTCTGTTGCACTGCGGAAGCTTCTGTACGAAAACAAATTCCTCATGTGTAAACATACCTGCCAATAAAGCTCATTCTGATTCTGATAATAATTATCAAGATGTTATTATTTTTATATACTGTATGTGTGTATATATATATATATATATATATATGTATATATGTGTTATTTATATGAAAGTTTGATGTATTATTCTTTGTAATAATAATAATAATAATGTTATTATAAATATAATTGTTATTATTTGAATGAAGATTAGTTATTAAAAGTTTGATGTATTACTATGAATAATAATAATAATCTTTGTATTTTTATTACATTTTTAAAATAATTGTCCTTGCTCTTGCAATGCTTGCTGTTGTTTAATCTTATGATTGTTGGGTTTGTAGAATGTCTTAAATGTGAGATAAGTGGGAATATATGAAGCAGTTTGGTAAAACAACACTGCTGTATTTGAGCTGGTCAGACGAGGTCAACTAAAGTCACTTCAGATTATTCATCGTGACTTCATCGTATCATCATGATTTAGTCTTCAGCTTTCTGCTCGTACTTCGCTTCCTCTGTCAAACTCTCAGGCTGATAAAAGACTTCTAGTATACCAGAGAAAATACAGTTTTATTAACCGATTTTTGGTTTTAGATAAGACAAGTCAATACCTAAAAGTTTTTTTTTTTCTTCTAATTGCGTCAGTGTCCACTCAATAGGATATTTCTTTGATTTTTGAAGCAGCCACAGAAAATGTCAGCATTGTGTTCTGCTCCGTAATGAGGGGATAAATATGGGCAGTTTCCATATTTAGAAGGGGACAAACATCCCTTTTTTAAATTTGTATTTTTTAAGGCTGTCAATAGTAGGTGATCAATTTTCAGATTTTTCTCCCTGAACATGAACTTCAGTGTCAACATGCTGTCTCAAATGGTGCCCTCAGTTTATACTTTCAGCCTCATTGCCAACAGTTCTCGTAGCATTCCATCACCATCACGTTTTTGGCCAATGTGACGTTTAATGAAAGTACCATCATCAAGCAAAAGCAGCTCTTCCCTGAAATGAGCAGAACCTCAGATGCTCAACCAGGAACACAATGGTGGTGATTCCCACCAGACCAGACAGAACCAGACGAACCAGAGCCTCAGTGACGCCACAGTGACCCACACAATCTGAAGAAGAGAAATTATATAGATATGAAGTTATTTGTAAACAGTTCTGTCATTCAGAGGCTTTGGTCATTGTGGCAGGAAGAGATGAGATCTGGTAAATGTAGTTTGAGTTGTCACCTTCCTGTCGTGGGCAGATCTCTTTCATGTGAAGACGGACGGTTTTGTTATTCACTGGGTTTGCAGCCGTACAGCTGTAGGTCTCTGGATCATTATAATGAAGCTCTAATGGTAAACTGAGGTTGATGTTGAGATCAGGATTGCTGGTCTGATTCAGCATTTCACCTCCTTTATACCACGAGATGAACACACCTCGATCATTTCTTACTGAGCAGAACACAGAGCAGAGCTCCTTCATTGACTGTGGCTGCTTTAAAGTACCTGGAAGAGATTTGTTTTGTGAGGTTAATTTCTTTCTTTTTTTTGTCAATACTTAGAAGCTGTAGGGTGTGGGTGCCATTTCTTTTGTAAATTATGTTTTTACAACTTTCATTAGACACAGACGTAGTCTAATGTATTGTAATTTGCTTTGATAGAGAATTTGTTGACTCACCTTGAGTTTGGTTTACACTAACAAGAGACCTGATGACAGGCACAGACACTGGCCCTTTAAGAAAAGAAGACACTTTGAGGTGGAATTTGCAGGAAAAACAAAAATGCAAGATGAACAATGTATGAATGTTTGCCAGTGATTGCTGACACAATATAATGAACAATGAAATGAGATATGGTAACTGACTCAGCATTAATAGTGGCTTCTGAATTATTGCATATATATGCTGTATACAAGTCTACTTTGTTTTCACTGTTGTCTTGAATGTATTAAATTAACATTGTTTTTTATTTTATTTGTGACCTTACTCTAAAGCAGGGGTGGTGTCCCTGCAAAGTTTAGCTCCAACCCCAATCAAATACACCTGAACAAGCTAATCAAGGTCTTCAGGATACAGGTAGGTTATTTTTTTTTTCAGGGTCTGAGCTAAACTCTGGTTGTGGCTAGAAGGGATACAGCTCCGACTGAAAATGAGCTATTAAATTAATTTTATACCTATTAGATTGTGTTTTATTAATGTCTACACCTACCCCAACCCTAAACCTACCCCTTACAGGAATGAAAAAATAGTAACTATTGTTGTACAGTGTGACAAAAATTACGCTGTATTGATGTGCGCATTCCCAGTAGCGCCATACATATCCCTTTTAGCCTTAACCCTAAACTCTGCAGAACAGTGGCCCTCCAGGATCAACGTTCCCCACCCCTGCTACAGAGGTGACCAGTTAAAAAAAAAAAAAAATGGAAACAGGGACATTTCCAAGTTCAGTGAACAAAATATCATTAAAATCTCTCTTGTTATGAATTAAAAACCTGGGACAATATTTAGGGGTTCAAGACCTGAAGGTGGTAGAATCCTTGATTCATGCTCTACAATATGTATGTCTCCACTTTTCATTTCTCTCATGGACATTTTCCAGCTGTTTTGAACTATTTTTTTTTTTTAAATCAACTTTTCAAACTCCTCGTATAGGCTGTTGGCTTAACTCAGATGAAACTTGGCACACTTCATCCCCAGACCCTCATGACAAAAAGTATATTTTGATGCTGAAAACATTTCCAGACATGAATGAATGTATTGCTGTCCAATTAAACTGAAGAGACAATATTGCCAAACAGACATTCCCTCATTTTCCTGAATATTGCTGATAGTTTTTTTTCCCTTCTGTTTCTTATGAAGCTAAAACTTACTGTAAACATCCACTCTGAACCTTTTCTCTGAGACACCGTGGGAAGAAACTTCATAAAGTCCAGAGTCGCTGCTGCTGATGTTCCAGATGGTCATAGCTCCAGTCTTTGGGTTCATTTTCACTCTGCCAGTTAGTATCTCATAAAAAGGCTCATAACCCTGATACATCTGTGCGATACGAACAGTTTGATCATCTCTTTTATACAGCCATGTTACTTCACTGAGACTCTCAGTGTCTCTTGTTTGTAGAGTGAGAACATCTCCCTCCATCACAGTCTTTATCTCATCCCACTCGCCATTCACAAGATCTGAGAGAATAATAAAACTGGTTAGATATGAGTTACATTTAGTGCTAGAAAATATACAGATCTCAACTACCCATGTGCAGAATAGCATACTACCATATTACTTGTATTTCTGCAGTATTTTTTTTACTGTATGCATAAAATACCTGTTAAACTGACATTTGTTATATGATTTACAGTGACAGATGAACAGAGAGGAATAACAATTCATTTTTAATGTTTTTCTAGATTTCTTTAGTTAAACATACAATATAGTGAGGCAATGACAATGATTTTTGAAACTTTATTGTTGCATAATTGAATATAAATTACATGGTGTATAAAAATGACTTTACATGCATTCTGTATGTAGAGACATATTTTTAACTCATTTGCTGGCAGACCCATTTCTCAATATTTAGGCCACTTTTTCTAAACCCTTTACACAGTGAGCACAGCATCAGTCTCCTTGTGCTAAACTCTGGATCATTTATCATTGCTTTGACACAAAATACATTCAGTGACTACATCTGTCAAATTACATGAATTGTTTTCTCACTCAAAGTCAAAACTTGAACCTACAGGGCAGATTGCACTTTCTCATGCTCTTTTCATAACTCTTAAACTTAAGATCAAAACCTAACATAATATAAAACTGAATACAGAAATTGGGTATATTTCTAATATTTCTAATATTTTAAATGTAAAAATGAAATTATATCAAAACTATAAGATGTAGTGGAACATCTACACATGATAATCTCAATTGTATTACAATCTATGCAACAATATGGAGAACTAAGAAATAATTTTGTACTGTAATGTAAACTTGGACTATGTAACTTACTGCAGTGAATTCTAAACAGTAGAGATCTGTCATTCTTGTTTTGTAGAAACAAACATTGTGTAAAGATACTTGTTTTGGTGTTTTGATTAAGTTTGTTAGTTGACAAGTGTAATGGACAAGTGTTTGCTAGTGTAATGGGTTAATTTGAGACACGTATGAAGTGTTTTGGTAGTTTTAGTGCATTCTGAATATGAAATTAACTGCTGTGCCAAGATGAAACTTAAGGAGAACTGTGTGAGGAGTTTTGAAAATGTGAGCTAAATAAGTGTGAAATATGTCCGAGAAATTGTTCAAAAGGAAAAGCTAAAATTAAATAAAAGCTAAAAAAGTAGCTAAAAGCTACAATTAAAAATAAAGTAGTTTGTTCAGAGAGCTTTAATTGAGATTTTCAACTTGAATTTGAGTAAGTTTCCTGGAGCCCACCTCCATAAACATGTAATTTTCTCTTATTTTTCTTTGTACTATACATCTCCCACAAACAAACTACACTACCAAATCTAGCACACTACATTACCCACACCACCCCCCTGGCCTCACTTCCTTCCTCTGTTTCCTTTGCAGTGATGAGGTGTGGAGTGTGTAAATGGACACCAAACCATGTCCTTTGAATCCTTCCCTTATGATGTGTTACGTAAGTCTGATTTGTCATTTGTATATTGTTTTATTTATTTGGATTGGATATTTAATTATTTTTTATTGAGAGAACATATATTGTTGATATATTTGATTAATTGTTAGTTTGAGTGGATCTGTGAATCTTGTCAGTCTGTTCCATCCTTCAACTTCATGTCATGTGAACTACTCAAGACTTTAAACATCCAGAACTAAATTAAATAATCAGGCATGCTACCAAGTTTTTACATACCCTATGAACTCGGATACAATTAACATCAGAGATCCAGCAGTTCCAGACCTTGTTTAGAACCATATTTGCAACAAACTTGGAATTTAATTATTTAAACCCGAATTCCGGAAATGTAGGGACATTTTTTAATTTTGAATAAAATGAAAACTAAAAGAATTTCAAATCACATGAGCCAATATTTTATTCACAATAGAACATAGATAACGTAACAAATGTTTAAACTGAGATATTTTAAAATTTTATGCACAAAATGAGCTCATTTCAAATTTGATGCCTGCTACAGGTCTCAAAATAGTTTGGGGCATGTTTACCATGGTGTAGCACCTCCTCCTCTAGAGTTTTGGTGTTGGAATTTGGTCCCATTCTTGCCTGATATAGGTTTCCAGCTGCTAAAGAGTTTGTGGTCGTCTTTGACGTATTTTCCGTTTAATGATGCGCCAAATGTTCTCTATAGGTGAAAGATCTGGACTGCAGGCAGGCCAATTCAGCACCCGGACTCTTCTACTACGAAGCCATGCTGTTGTAATAGCTGCAGTATGTGGTTTTGCATTATCCTGCTGAAATACACAAGGCCTTCCCTGAAATAGACGTCGTCTGGAGGGGAGCATATGTTGCTCTAAAACCTTTATATACACCTTTCAGCATTCATAGTGCCTTCCAAAACATCCAAGCTGCCCATACCGTATGCACTTATGCACCCCCATACCATCAGAGATGCTAGCTTTTGAACTGAACGCTGATAACATGCTGGAAGGTCTCCCTCCTCTTTAGCCCGGTGGACACAGCGTCCGTGATTTCCAACAAGAATGTCAAATTTGGACTCGTCTGACCATTTTTAGAACACTTTTACACTTTTCCAGTCCATTTTAAATGAGCCTTGGCCCACAGGACACAACGGCGCTTCTGGACCATGTTCACATATGGCTTCCTTTTTGCATGATAGAGCTTTAGTTGGCATCTGTAGATGTCACGGCGGATTGTGTTTAGCGACAGTGGTTTCTGGAAGTATTCCTGGGCCCATTTAGTAATGTCAATGACAGAATCATGCCGATGAGTGATGCAGTGTCGTCTGAGGGCCCGAAGACCACAAGCATCCAACAAAGGTCTTGTCCCTTACGCACAGAGATTTCTCCAGTTTCTCTGAATCTTTTGATGATGTTATGTGCTGTAGATGATGAGATTTGCAAAGCCTTTGCAATTTGACGTTGAGGAACATTGTTTTCAAAGTATTCCACAATCTTTTTACACACTCTTTCACAGATTGGAGAGCCTCTGCCCATCTTTACTTCTGAGAGACTCTGCCTCTCTATTTTATAGCTAATCATGTTACAGACCTGATGTCAATTAACTTAATTAGTTGCTAGATGTTCTCCCAGCTGAATCTTTTCGAAATATCTTGCTTTTTCAGCCCTTTGTTGCCCCTGTGCCAACTTTTTTGAGACCTCTAGCAGGCATCAAATTTGAAATGAGCTCATTTAGTGGATAAAACTGTAAAAAATTCTCAGTTTAAACATTTGTTATGTTCTCTATGCTCTATTGTGAATAAAATATTGGCTTGAATGTGATTTGAAAGTCTTTTAGTTTTCATTTTATTCAAATTTAAAAAATGTCCCAACATTTCCGGAATTCGGGTTGTATAATAAAATAAATGAACACAAATAATTTTTTGGATGCACAGCCTTAATTACACATGACAAAATGTCACTAGTTAACGATAACTATGGATCTTAGAAATGTAATCAATTTATGAAGAAATTTAATGAATTTATAACTTATATTTACATAATATCTATTCTTTAAACTTTAAAATTCTAAAACTATATAAAAACTAAATATACTGAAAGGCTAAAACAGCAGACACTAGAAAACACTGAAAAAAGGACATTCACAGAACAAAGAACACAACCGCAACGTCATATTAAAAATAAAATGTAAATAAAACTAAATTAAAAACTATAATAATGCTGCTGTAAAGTTTAAAGCATGGTATACAAAAAGGTACAAAGGAAACATAAAAGAATGTCGCAGGAAGTGGTCCCCTTTCTAAATAATTAATGCATTTATAATATTTGTTAATATTTGCTGCTGTGCAGAATCACCTATAAATTAGTGACAAAATTTCTATATATAAAACTGAAAAGGACAAATCAAGTTTACATTTGTCATCTTCATAATAAGGTTGTCTTAATATTTCTATGTTGAGGTTTTAGAACATGTTTTTCAGTAACTATAGTAACTTATTGTGTCCAGATCACAGAGAATTTTCAGAAACACTGTCATGTTAGAAACTTGAGAAGTACAAGACTTGTATGCCGCATAAATTGACTAAACTGTTGAAAATGTTCCAGTAAGGCCCTTGATCAGTGACCACAACCACTAAAACGAAAGAGAAAATAAAATATGTTTTAAAGATTTATCTTACCCTCCATACAGATGAAAAACACAATGAAAACCCATATGCTGATGGACATTTTGAACAATTATTGTATTATATGTTGGGTTGATTATCTTGATGACCCTTCTGGAGTTCAAACTCATCTGATGAGCATTAAGTGAAGACTTAAGGACTCGATATGACTTTCATCAGGAAGTGACACACTAACCACACAATCAGATGTTACCAACTATATATAGCAGGAAAAAACTTTCAACAATGAACTATTATTTAACAGCCTTTTATCTTATAGTGACTGAGAATTTGTAAACTAATATAGACCATAAATCTAGAAGAATGTAGACCTTCACTTGGCATTATAATCTCTCTTAGTCTTCTGTTCCAGCAGTCACATTAGTAACAACATACAACATAGAATCACAATCACTAGTCACATCACACATATTACATACAAGAGAATAAAAGATACAGTTCATGCTTACATAACCTACTGTTTGATTAAACACAGTTAACAGTGAATTAATGATTTGAATTGCATTTGGGACAAAGGACATCTTAAACACATTTTTATTCACAAGAGGAACTCTGTAACGTCTACCTGACTTCAAAGTTTCAAACTGACTGAAAAGAGGATGAGATCTATCAGCAAGAATAACTCTCGCCGCCTTCTTTGTCCTTTCTACATAAAGTTGTATTATTTGGCTCTGAGGCCTGCCAGTTATTTTATTTGCCATGGATATAATTCTGGAAAGTTTGTTCTTGAGTCTGCAATTTAGATGCTCATACCAGGCAGAAAGATGAAAGTTTAAAACACTTTCAGCAATGGATTTATACACAAGTTCCAAGATGTACTAACACCAAGACTACTAAGCTGTCTGAGAAGGAAAAGTCGCTGAGAGCATCTTTTAAAAATATAATTTTCCCAATTTTACACCTTTAACGGCAGGAATTTCAATGTCAGCTGATGGATTGAATGGATTTTCTATTGACAGACTGTGGCAACATGAAAAGCCTCCAGTTCACCATTTTATTTAGTTTATTCCCTGATTAGTAGAACATGCAGGAGTTCTGATTGCCACTAATAAATTTAAAAAAAAAAAAATCAGAGATCATTTTATTGAAGCTTTTCTAGTCTTACAAATTTAAAAAAAGAAAGGCTTCCAATTTACACAGTAAAGCACATTATAATTTCAGCACATTCTCAGTTTTTTGTTATAGGTTTTGATAAGTTAACAGTACAGATAATTCCAGCAGCATTTAAACATGATGTACTTTTCTTTACGCAGTGTGGTTATTTAAAGATGGTGTCTTGGAGACACTAAGTTCAGTTCGTAAGTAACTATCATAAGGGTTGCAGGTGAGTCATAAATCTGGTGAGGGCACTTCTCATCTGGGCAGCTGTTGATTCTCTTGGAGACTGTTCAAATTCCTAAACAACCCTAACAAACTAAATATTTTCCCTTCAAAGTTGAGCTGCAGCACATCACTGGAACAGAACAATACATTTACACCAAGCACTGACACAAACTTACACACGATTCACTGTCATAGTTTAACATATAACAACTAATGGTGCCATAAACCCTAAAAAGAATCATAAACGTTAAGCATACATAAGAGTTAGTGAATACATGTGGTGCATTAGTGACATTCTTGGCCCTAAGCACAGTTGCTGTTTTTTTTTATACATGCCGTTACATTACGGCTATCGAGAACCACAGAATAAAATGAATGAGAACAAAGTTCAAACTGTCACCTTTCGGATACCAAATACAGACATTGCCATACCAGAATAGTTACACTAATTTTAATAAAATTACGATTACGTATTCATTATATACTAGAAGAAAAGGTGATTAGAAATTCACCCCTTCTATATATATATAGAGGGACCTTACCTACCATACAGATGAAAAACAGAATGAAAACCCACATCTAAGTGACACACTGGAATTGAAATCAGCTGTACCACTAGATGGCACCAAAACCTTTCAACAATGAACAATTAATCAAAGCTTTTCTTTTTTCCCCACAGCTTTTCTCACATTCTGACATCCCAGAAACTCTTTCACACCATGATTACACATCCGCTATTTTCTTATTCGTTTTTGCACTCAGTATCAGTACATTTAATTCTTCTCTTTTAACGTCTACAGTGGCCTTCAACGCAAATTTATTAAAAAATGTCAGAAACTGTCAAGTTAGACTTCAAAGTATGTGCAGCATTGAATGTGTTTGATTTATACTAGCTCCAAAACAGCTGTGGTGTGATGGATTAAAGGTTTCTGTTTAAATAGTAAAACAACGCAAGTAAACCATTAATCTCATATCATAACGTGCTGGTTTGGAAAGCATGTGTTTCAAAACCAGATGACAGAATAAAGAGGCTAGAAGTTAGAGATATGTGCGATTAGATTTTACCGATTGCATGAGTGAACGTTTAAACATGAAGCAAGGTTTAAAACTCTAAATTCACGAGTTCACTCTTACCTATAATAAACTATGCGTATAAAGACAAATAAAGATTATGCGTATTTGGCGTGCTGTCCAAGGAGAGGGCTCTGAGCTCGGTAATTAGGCTACTCCCGAGCCCAGGGTACTCCCCCTGTCCGGGGAGAGGGGTCCGAGCTCGGCATTTAGCCCGGCCCCAGAGCGCGCCCCCGTGTTAATTATCTGTGCGAGCTCCTCCCGAAATTTGTTAATAAAACATCACTTAGTGCAGGGCGAAGAAAACTGCTTTTGGAAGTAGGTCTAATTTTGAGGGCGGAGAATAGAGCGCACATCCACGCGACACATACAGGTGTGTTCTCTTCTCCAACTTTTATACCTTTCTCTTTCGATTTGGTTACAAATGTAGGCTAATGACGTCCAGTTCAGGTAAGACTCAAATCCAAACAAATAGATGTGTTTAACACGTTAAAATACGGTAGTTACTTAAATCATAGCGCAAGAATAATTTTATTTTGCTTATTAAGTAACAGTATTTATTTAATAAATGCTGGACGACATACTGGTACAAGTGGGATAAAATATTTTTTCTTGGAGCAACTCTGTGCTTGAATTTTCGCGTGAATCGCATGAATAAAGCAGCGGCATGCAAATTTGATATGGGTCAAATTATGAATAGGCAACGTTTGTCACCACATTAAATTATAGCCTACTGTTTCACAATTTTCAGTAGGTTATTACATAGGTCTGCTTAACCACTTCATCAAGAGTGTAGGATAATATTTTATCTTTATTTTTGCCATTTGTGGACACAAAACTCATATAGGCTAGTCTACTCGTGTTATTTTGCTTATAGCACTTATAGCAAAAATAAGCAGATTTATTTTTCAACCTTTTGAGTATGGGGGTTAAAGAGATCCACCCACGCACAGGCAAAAAGCCATGTAACCGGGGCTGCGTTTCGTAGAACCATTGCCACCAATGGTCGATGCTTTTTAACGATTGGCAACTACACACGCTGCATTCAATATCGGATAGATACAGTCATCAGTGCATCACTGGCCTGAGGGAAAACAACAAATCCCACATCTAAATTAATTTACACGTGGCTATTTATTTTACCTTATCGAATATGCCAAAAAAATAAATAAATACAATTTATATATATATATATATATATATATATATATGTTGCACCAATGCCGTATAGAGCACTTAAGGGACATGGTAGGGAAAAAAATAGGGGTGGGAGGAAAAAAATATTTAGCAAAACCATTGCCTTCCCTTGAACCTCTGCATTCCCTCGCAAAGCTTTTGCGTTCTCTAGCAAAACCAGTTGAGTTCGGATAAACTCTTCCTGTTTACTTTACAGATTGCAGTGGTTTATACAGCTCCGTTCACAATAGCATGCAAATTTGATATGGGTCAAATTATGAATAGGCAACGTTTGTTGCCTATTGTGGAATAATTGTTGAGAAAAAAAGAGTTTTATTTTGAATTTGGACTCAAGTAGGCCTATAGAAATAGGCTACAGTCAGTGCTTTAGTTCAAGGCACGGTTTTGGGACATTCTAAAACACTTAATGTTTTAAAACCGTGACACTGGGGGACCAAATTCAATAATAACAAATATTGATAAAATTATTAGGCAAATATTAATAACCTTATTAATAATATTACTGTAATAAGGCACACTAAGACTCCACCCGCTAGTCCAAACAACGGAATCCAGCGGCCTGGTCGAAGGTTTAACGCGTATTCGGTCTTTTACTTGCGCTTCTGAATTTATCAGGATCTAGTTTCAATTTTAGTCTAACGCCGTGCTTGATCTGACTCCAATTTCAAGTGATCATTAAATTTAGACAATATTTATAATTAAACTGATCACAGATATCGATTCTACATTAACTTAGATATTTGATTATTCCGAAAATCTCATACTTTAAATTCTTCGTTCATTAGCGACCTAGCATCACTTAGCAATTCACTGGCCAACTGCGAACGCACGGCACAAACTCGCCAGTTGATCTTACTCAGAGGATACAGGGTGACTATAATACCTTTAAATAGGCTGCACCCTGCTAACACATAATAAAAAGTGTATTTTTTCTATAATCACGAAAACTGTAACTTAAGTCAGTGACAAACAGAAATCAGAAGATCCCTAATGACGAGCCCCCGCTTCATTCATTGGTACTTCAGTATGATCTGTCCTGGACGCAGATTTGTGGAAACACTAGACTACAACTCTAATCTACTGGAAAAAAATATTTCAGAGGAGATCAGAATAAGTCAAATATAACAATTTATTATTGGTCAGGTAAAATTGTATCACGCCGATTATATAACAAATTCAAAAATATCAAATCATCTCAATACAGAACATCAAATTCTCAAAGATTAATCTAAGAGTAAATGATGCATACCAGATCTTAGAAAATACATAGTATGGAGTGTAGAGACACATCACACTATGGGCTCATTCTGACTACAGAATCGCCCCGACTGATTTGCAACTTACCCTTAAATACTACCAGAACAAAAGGCCCATAAACATTTATTCTCTGCCCCAAAACAGATTAGATCTGTGTATGGGGGATGAGAAGCCTCAGTAGGAGCTGTGCTCCAAATGGTCACACCTGTAGAGCAATGTTTTTCAAGTTTTGAAAGGAGACCGCCCACAACCGAGGTACAGAATTCACTTAAGTTTCCAATATTTCCCATAATATAAGTGACTACTGTGAAATTGAGACCAGTTTACCCATCGCACCGAGACCTTTAAAATGATACCAAACATAAAAGGGTTAAGATCATTAATTCTTAAGATATAGTGAATATTTATGTAAGAGTAGCAACTTGAGTTCTTTCAGTGACCGGTACCATGAGTCCAGGGGGGAAGGATGGGTGAATGGACCAATGATCAAATGGTCTTTCTCTCAGATCTTCTTGTCTGATTAGAGAGTTTATAGTCTTGCGGCATGACATTTGCATTGAAAGGGTTCCTGGGTGTTTGGCTTCACAAAGAAATCAAAGCCTAAATGAAGAGTTTGTTTTGTGGCCTGACATTTGCATTGTAAGAGTTCCTAAGTTTTGGCTTCACGAGGAGTTATTTTCATAAAGGAAATAATTTAACTCCCTACAACTACACCACTCCGATTTTATTTGGGTGGGAAATCCCAAACCATATAAAGGGTTTTCCCCACATGGCTGTTCAAGTGAATGAATATCCTTAAGGCAAAATTACTATAAACACAACTTCAATTTTATTCAACAAGTCGTCAAGTAATTTCACTTCAAAACTGGCTCAATTTGCTCATGCAAAATGGAAATGCAAATAACTTCAGAGGATCATATATCACTCTCAAAGAAAATAAAAGATGAAGGTAACACCAAAAAAATCTGATTAATACAATAAACAAAAAAAAAAAAAACTTCACTTTTCACAACACCTCAAAGCATGAAATACCAAACCACAGCACACATGTGAGTGGTGGTGAATATACTTCCTCCCGATCTATAGTTACAATGAGTAAAGCTGCCAGTAATGGCCTAACTGGCATGTAGAATAAACAGACCAGACAATAAACAATAATCATGGGCCACAACACAAATGAAAGGAAACAAAATTAACAGCTCACAAAAATATAAATTCTGGAAGTGAGGAGCTGGATGGGACCAGTGGGGACGACGGATGGCTCTTGTGAGGGGCAGGCACCGGCGGGCTTGCCACACTCTCTGCTGGCGGGCTTGCCTTGAGCACGAATGGCGGCTTCAATTTCCCCGCGATCGGCGGGCTTTGGTGGGCCGCGAACAGCGGCTGACTTGCCTGGAGATGGATGGGACGAGGGGTTGTTGCTTCTGGGCTGACGGTGAGTGAACGGGATCCACCGACACACCGAGCCAGGTCGATGTAATCAGCCACAGTCCAGCTGGACCCGGCCCCTGGCATTTGCCGAGCGATCTCTTCATCCAGCCCACCCCAGAAACAGTCCAGAAGGGTCCACCGGTCAAGGGTGATCTGCCTCGAGCAGGTGAAGAACTCATGGATATACTCCTCTAGGGGACGGCCATCCTGATAGATGGCACAGAGTTGCTCGAGGAGATCCATAGGAGTAACTGTGTAGGGTCTGGTCAAGTAGGCAAACAAGGGGGTTCTGGTGTGCAGGTAAGTAATTTATTTAAAACTCAAAGATCATGTAAACAGAAACTCAAACATCAGGGAAAGCAGAATAAAGAGTCTTATCTGGGCCCTCGTCCTTTCCTTGGTGGGCAAATGGCAGACCGGCAGTGCTGAGGCAAGAGGTGGAAGGCAACCAGAGAATAGCTTGCTACCTTGTGACCAGACAGTGAGGGAATGGATAGAGTGCAGCCATGTAGGGAGCTTGATTGGTGGCAACAGGTGCAGAGGATTCCTTGATGGCGGTCAGGTGAGAGTGATTACAGATGGAGAACGGGTGTATGAGGTGATACAGCTGGTGGGGCAGGTGAATCTGTGACAACTACGCACAGAAAAGCAGATGAGCCCAGAACGGAACGGCTTGCAGTGGTTCATAAAACGCTTAACGCGGCTTAATGAAGATAAGACCAAATAGCCTATGCTATATTATAGGCCTATATGTATAAAAAATATGTACTGTGTGTGTGTGTTGGGGGTTACGTGGAATAATTGTTGAGAAATTATTTATTTAAGAATTTGTGAAATTTGAAATTGTGCATGTTATTTTATTTGCAGTTAGAAGAGGGCGGAGAAGTCCATCTTTTGAGCGACCTAATAGTAAGTCAGCAATTTTTAAGTCAATTCATAATATTCAATGCTGCAAATGTTTAAAGGTGCACTATGCAGACATTTTAGTTATTGTTTGTAAACACAACATTCATACTTTGCCCCTCCTCATGGGTGGAATCTACCTGGAACCCAGAAGCAAGCACAACATCAATACAAGCAATACATCAATAATTTTTTACTTTTTTGTTGTTTGTAAGACTAAGGGATGAAAAGAAATTAAACGAGAATAAATGGAAGACGCAAAGATTTTTGCTCATGGATAAAGAATTTTGCATACAAAATGAAGAAATGAATAACATATTCAAAAGATACATGTTTGGATTTTCATAATAACAAATAACACCTTTGAGGACAAAATTGTGAACCACATTTAGAGCTAAAAAATAAGAATCAAAATGAACAACTTTCATCAATGTCAGAATATTTAAAACTGGGGGAGTGCATGGTAGATTTTATGAAGGATTTTATAATGGACTTCCTTAACCTTGCTGGATATACAAAACTTGCTCGGCAAAAGCCAGGATTTTTTCCAATCAATAGGCTAGGTGTTATAAGCAAATACCAGTAAATTTTGCCTGTTGGGATAATCTTTCTTTTATTTGAAAATGTTTGCGAATATGTTTGTTGTTGCACTTCCTGTCTAAAATATTAACACCACCCAAAAGTAAAGCAGGATAACATTATACCCTTACTAAATGTATTTCATTTCAATCGCGGAACACCATTTTTCAAGTTTAAGTCCACCGAAGTTAATCTGCTCTCCTGTCTGATTTGTGGTTAAAAGGTTACTCCACCCCAAAATGAAAATGTTGTCATTAATCACTTACCCCCATGTCGTTCCAAACCCGTAAAAGCTTCGTTATCTTTGTAACATAATTTAAGATATTTTGGATGAAAACCGGGAGGCTTGTGACTGTCCCATTGACTGCCAAGTAAATAACACTGTCAAGGCCCAGAAAACATTTACATTTAGCAGACTTACAGTGCATTTAGGCATAACACTTTATTATGTATGTAACCACACATTAGACTATCATGTTTTAAGAACATATTATGTATGTCTTTCTAATAACTATTGAATGACTTTAAGGTTTATTCGTGTTTGGTATGTATGAGTTTGACAATTCTAGCTTGAAACGTTTCTTCCAATTGATTCTTTGTCAAATGTATCATATTCTGGTTATAGAAATCACATCCAAAAGTATACTTTGCAAGAGTATGTAAAATTCGGACCATGTGACTGATAACATGCTGATTTATGATGGAAGGAACAACCCTAGCTAAGATAATAGCCTATCTAATTGGTCAAGACACCAGATGGGATGTGTCCAGAAGCCGAGTTTAAAACCTCAGGACACCATCAAATCTGCCCTTCTCTCTTCTGTCTTTTTGCGTTTTGACGCTGCTTTTTAGCGCGCTTTGAGCGTGCTCTGGCCTACAGGCCAGTTGCTACTTAACACCACGATGAAAAGAAAAACCACCTAGTCTCATTACACCCTTTCTTTCTTTTCTTTTAGTTTATTTTCCGTTGCGAGTTTCGTTCCGTTCCGTTCTCAGTTTAAGTTTTGCCGCCACGCCTTGTCTCCGAGTTCAACTCGAGCCTGTGACCGCCTCAAAACTTCAACCAGACCAACTCCGCATCCCTTCAATGACTACTGAACTTCCAGCCAATCAGCAACTTGGGAAACCCCTTTTCCTGCAACCACGACGACAAAAGGGAATCCCTGGCGAATTCTCTCATCAGAAAGATATTCGTTTCATAGTGTAAACAGCTTCAGTGATTTTAATGGGAGTTTTTGAGAGTGCCTGAACTCTGGCTAGACTGAAGTCAAAATGTTCTTTGAAAATGTAAATGTTCTTTGCTCTCTGTAAAATGAAAGTGTTATAATTAGTAACTTACAATATTGTTATTAAATTCACATTAAATACAAAGTCAGTCATATTAAAAATATTTTATGGCATAACACCTATATCTGGTACTGAAGTAAAAAGTTGTGTTTTTATGTGTAGTTAATAGATTACACTATTAGTCTATTTTGCCCATCACTCATTATAGATCAAATAACAATCTATAAAGGTGCAAAACGCATTTACTTACTTTATTTGTTTGAGAATCCAGATATTTCCTGATATAGTTAACACGTTTGTAAATATTTAGAATAAAAAGGAAAAAAATAAATAAAACATAAGCCTATATCAGTTCTACAGTGCTATTGTGGCTGCTGTGTGTCACATAACAAGCATGACGAGCCTGAAGTATGCAGTTTAAAATCTCTCATCTTTGCTTATGGCTCACTTACTGTTATTTGTGTTGTGTGTTCCAGTGAGTGATTTGAGGATTGTTTTGCTGGGGAAGAATCCAACAGAAAACAGCAGAGTGGGAAACTTCATCTTAGGAAGAGCAGCGTTTAAAAGTGAAGTACCACCATCAGATGCAAAACTGCACATTAAGAAAGAAAGAGGAAACCTTGAGGACAGAGATGTTACAGTCGTCAATGCTCCTTATCTGCTGCAAACAAATCTGTCATGCTCTGTCATCACACATGGAGTGAAAGAGTGTGTGAATCTGTCTGCTCCTGGACCTCATTTGATCGTACTTGTACTGCAGCAGACCGACTTCAGCAAGACGAGCAACAAAACAGTGAAATATGTGCTGAATGAATTCAGTGAGGAGGCTCTTAAACACACTATAGTGTTCACTAATGAGGAAGAGATACACAATAACCGTATTCATCAGTTAATAATGAAGTGTGGAGGTGGACATCTTCAGTTTGATGAACAAAAGTCAGGATGGCATTCTGAGATACTTGAAAGCGTGGAGAAGATACTCAAGAAAGAAGGGGTTAAGTTTCTTATTTGTGACTTGTATGAGGAAGCAGAAGGAATATCAGAGGATGAAGAGCAGAGCAGATCTGGAGGTTCAGTCACAGCAGAAGAGGGAGATTTTGATCACAAAGATGATGGAGCAATCAACAAGTGCAACAAAGAGAAAAAGGAAGTTGCTCTCCAAAGGAATACCTTATGTATGTTTTGTTGGCAATAGTGTGTTTGAGAACCATAGTTTACAGTACACATACACATCACCTACTTCAAGAGAAAGACAAATAAAAAAAAATGTACTGTATATAATGATAAATAATAATAAAAAAAATTGTATGATCATTTTATGTGTACTGCCATCTCATACAGTAAACTCAGATAATATTTAAAAATAATTTTTGATTTGACTGCATATTTAGATTGGGAAATAAGAAAGTGTTTATTATAGTATCTATAAAGTTCTAGTATCTATCAGTAAAGAAAGAAACCGTTCTGGGAATTTTGGAAATAATTAAACTGAAAAAGAAAACTTTAATAAACTACTTTTTAAAATAAATAAAATAGATTTATTGAATAAATAATAAACTTATTTTGTATAATTCATATTTCAATGAACATGAACTAAATGGCTATTACACATTATATAACAAAACTTAAGGATTCATTAATAGTTATTGTGGAGGTGATTGATGAATGTTAATCAAAAATTGTATGAATCACATTAAAAATGGAAAAACTTTATGTAACTCATGTAAATGACCCACCAAACTAATGTGTGTTTTTCAGTGGCAGAGGATGTCAACATGTTATCAAAGCTGAATGTGGTTCTGTGTGGGAGTGACAGAACATTAAAATCCTTCATATCAAACCTCATCCTGAACCAGAGAGACAACAGATCGGAGCTCAGAGAGTGTGTGAAGATGGAGGGGGAAGCTGATGGACGTCTGATCACTCTGGTGGAGCTTCCAGCTCTTACTCAGCTCTCAGAAAAGGAAGTGATGCGTCAGACTCTGCGCTGTGTGTCTCTCTGTGATCCTGGAGTTCATGTGTTCCTCTTCATTGTTTCTGATGGTCCGCTTACTGATGAAGACAAAACAGAAACAGAGGAGATCCAGAAAATATTCAGCTCAAACATCAACAACCACATCATGGTGGTTATAATCCAGAAGTCAAAGCACAAGACAGAGGAACTAAATGAAGAAATTAAGTCTGTCATTGAGCGTTTTGGGGGAAGGCATCATTTCCTTGCGCCAAACACACACGCTTCCATGTTGGTGACTAATCTGGAGCAGATGGTGGAAGAAAATAGAAGAATTTGTTTCTCCACAGAAACATTTTTGGATGCACAAATAAAGAAAAATGAAGAAATGAGGAAGAAAGTAATCTCATTAGAGACACAGACCCAGCAAAAAGGTAATGATCTGAAAGTGTGTATGTCTCAAACCCACTTTAAATGATAAACGTGGACCGAGGAGTAGTTATGGGGACATTCATTACTGGAACAGGGACACATAATCTCAGACAGACCATTGCTCAGACACTCTCCAAAAGACCAGGAGAGGCTGTGGCATGCTCAGACATAAACATGACCTTTTCATTTTATCTGCAGTGACTTTATGGCTTTTATGCAGAATCTTAAAGCAGAATTTGGTTATGGTCCACCTAAGTCAGCGGTTCTCAATTCCAGTCCTTGCGTACCCCCGCTCAGCACATTTTGTATGTTTCTCTAATCGCTTCAGACATTTGTTTTATTCGACTGTAAGTGCCCTGCAAAGTGGACATCACCGGATATTCCGCCGTGATTCCAGTTCGAAGCGAGCGTATATGTTCCACTCAAAGGGCATTGAAGTGTGCGAGACGTGAATTTAAATTGTATTTATTTACAGAGGTATATTACGTCACACGTCACGCTTCTCTAGTAAGTTTCATCTGTGTGTGAAGACGCTGCAGGCTGTGGCACAGCGCAAATCTGTGAATGAATGTTCTGAAGTGAAGTAAACTTCAATAGATTTCCCGTGCTCAGGGAGTAGGGGGCAATGGACACTGTGTAGGGAGCATGTCAATCGGAACACAGTTCATGCTCGGAGCTCACTTTTAACGAGCTGATGATCTGAATCAGGTGTGTTAACAAAAAGAGACATGCAAAATATGCAGAGCGGGGGTACTCCAGGACTGGAATTGAGAACAGCTGACCTAAGTTATGGTGCTTACCAAAGATAACCCTACACAGTTTGTGGCGGGGGCGAGGAATCACACACGACAATGAGACTGTTAAAGTCAAGAAAAACCCCGGAGGGTGGATTTATTCGTGCAGTATTGTGAGTTCGTGGTGTGGTGCTCCGTGTAGTGTTCCCGCTTAATCCTCGTGTGCCTTCCAAGTAGTGGGTCGGTGTGGTGCTCCGTGGTTCGGCAGGACCGGTCACCCGCTGTCGTCTGGTAGGAAGGAGAGAGAACAACATTAGTTGTGGAGACTTCCTTGGAACTCACCAGAGTGTGCGTGAAAGGTGGCTTATAAAGGGCGGTGTCTGATGAGCTCCAGGTGTGACCGGTCTGCCGGTGATGCGTAGTGCAGGTGTGCACCCTTTGTTTCCAGGGCGACGCTGATGACGGCTCGGGACACGTGTCACACTGTCCTGGTGCTCCTACACAACGGGGAAGACAGGGGTGGGTGGGAGGTGAACCCTGACAGACCTGCGAAAGCTGCCCAGCCACGGGAGAGTCCGTCCGCATTGGCGTTGGCCGTTCCGGCCCGATGTTGTACGTCGAAGTGGAAGTCCTGGAGCGCCAGGAACCACCGAGTCACCCGTGCGTTGGTCTCCTTAGCTCGGGCCATCCACTGCAGGGGAGCGTGGTCGGTGACGAGGGTGAACTTCCGCCCAAGGAGGTAATATCGGAGCTCCAGGACTGCCCACTTAATGGCCAACGCTTCTCTCTCTACCGTGGCGTAGCGACGTTCCGCGGGGGTCAGCTTCCGACTGATGTAGACCACCGGGTGTTCCTCGCCGTCTACTACCTGGGAGAGGACGGCTCCCAACCCGGTGTCGGATGCGTCCGTCTGCAGTAGGAAAGGGCAGCCAAAATCTGGGGCCCGTAGGATGGGCTCGGTCGTGAGGGCCGCCTTCACCTGTTGGAACGCCTGGTCCGTCTCACGGTTCCAGACGACCTTCTCGGGCTGCCCCTTCCGGATCAGGTCTGTCAGGGGAGCAGCTAAGGAGGAGAAGTTAGGGATAAAACAGCGGTAATACCCTGCCAATCCCAAAAAGGCTCGTACCTGGGTCTTGGTCGTGGGAACCGGTGTGGAGAGGATAGCCGCCACTTTCTTCTCCTGGGGCCGGACGACACCCCGTCCCACCTGGAAGCCCAGGTACTTGGCGTCGATGAGGGCCAGGTGGCATTTCCGGGGGTTGGCAGTCAGTCCAGCCCTGCGAAGCTCCATCAGCACCCTCCGCAACCGTTCGAGGTGTTCCTCCCAGCTTTCCGCGTGTATGATGACATCATCCAAATAGGCCGCTGCGTAGGCCTGGTGGGGCCGTAGTAGGACATCCATCAGCCGTTGGAAGGTGGCTGGGGCCCCGTGTAGGCCGAAGGGGAGAACCCGGTACTGCCAGTGGCCACTAGGGGTTTTGCGGACTCGGTTAGTGGCACCTGCCAATATCCCTTTGTGAGGTCGAGCGTCGAGATGAACCGGGCTCTCCCCAGGCGGTCGATCAGCTCGTCTACACGGGGCATGGGGTAGCTGTCAAATTCCGAGACCTCGTTCAGCCGTCGAAAGTCATTGCAGAAGCGGAGGGTGCCGTCCGGCTTCGGGACCATGACGATAGGGCTGGACCACGGGCTCCGAGATGGTTCAATTACCCCTAACTTCAGCATCTCCTGTATTTCGTCCTCAATGGCGTGTCGCCGAGCCTCCGGGACACGGTAGGGCCGCTGCCTCACGATGGTCCCAGTCGGGACGCGGATGTCGTGGTGGAGGACATTGGTCCGCCCGGGCAGGGGGGAGAACACATCGGAGAACTGACTGACCAGATGTTGCAGCTCCGTCTTCTGGGCAGCCGAGAGATGGGGGTTGACGTCGACAACCACAGGGTCTGAGGTGGCAAGGGCCGACAGTTGAGCCCGGCTCCCGACCCACCGTTTCAAGAGATTGACATGATAGAGTTGCTCCTCTCGTCCGCGGCCGGGCTGACGTACACGATAGGTGACTGTCCCAACTCGTTCGGTGACGGTGTACGGCCCCTGCCAGGTGGCCAGGAACTTGCAAGCGGCTGAGGGGACCAACACCATCACATGGTCCCCCGGCTGAAACTCCCATGGTTGGGCTGCCCGGTTGTAGTGACGTTGCTGGGCTTGTTGGGCCTTGGTGAGGTGTTCCCGGACTAACGGCATCACTCTGTCGATCCTCTCCCTCATGTCGCACACGTGCTCGATCGTGGATCGGAAGGCGGCTGGCTGTTGCTCCCAGGCTTCCCTCGCGATGTCCAGGAGTCCTCGAGGCTGGCGGCCGAACAGCAACTCGAAGGGGGTAAACCCGGTGGAGGCCTGGGGAACCTCCCGGATCCCGAATAGCACATAAGGGAGCATCCGGTCCCAGTCGCGCTTGTCCTCGGCAGCCACGCGGCGAAGCATTTGCTTGAGGGTTTGGTTGAATCTCTCTACTGAGCCGTCCGTCTGGGGATGGTAAACGGTGGTCCGGAGCTGTTTGACCTTCAGGAGGCGACAGAGGTCCGCCATTAGCCGGGACATGAACGGCGTGCCTTGGTCAGTCAGTATCTCCGCTGGGATGCCGACTCGGCTACTCAAGAGGAACAGCTCCTGGGCGATTGCCTTGGAGGTGGCCTTACGAAGGGGGATCACCTCTGGGTACCGGGTGGCATAGTCGACAATCACCAGGATGTGTTCATGGCCACGGGCGGACTTCGGCAACAGCCCTATCAGGTCCATCCCGATGCGCTCGAAGGGCACCTCGATGATGGGTAGCGGAATCAGCGGGCTGGGGGGAGGAGTCCTCGGTGAGGTCCGTTGGCAAGTAGGGCAAGATTGACAGAAGCGACTCACATCGGCCTCCAGGCCTGGCCAATGGAAACGGTCCCGGATGCGTTGGGTGGTATTCTGCACTCCAAGGTGGCCTGCCATCGGGTGGGCGTGGGCTAGTTCCATCACAACTTCTGTTTTGGCTTTCGGCACTACCAACAGCGATTTTTCCTCCCCCCTCCGCTGAGCGACACAGTAAAGCAGGCCATTTTGGATGCGGAAGTGGGGGATCGGGTGCGGCGCTGGCAGGACCTCTTTCCCCTCGATTACCCGCACTTGCGTCCAACAGTGCTTCAGGCGGTCATCCCCGTGCTGCTCCTTTGCGAACGATCCCCCTCTCGATACCTGTTGGAACACATCATAGTACAGGTTAGTACTTTGAGAGGGGGACTCACCATCTCGGGCGCTGTCGGATGCCAGCAGCACGGGGCGACGGCGGGGACTCGCTCCTGGACCACCCTCCGGGGAAAAGGCGGCACTCGCTCCCCCGCCTCTCGGTGAAGGGTGGCATCCGCCAGTTCGATGGCCTCGACGACTTCCCCGATGGTAAGGGGGTTGCGCATCCCGGCGGCTTGCCGAAGGGGGCGGGGTAGAGCTCGGAGAAGCCTGTCCACGACGACCCTTTCGGCGACTTGATTGGCCGTGGGGTTACCGAGGAGGAGCCAATGTCGAGCCAGACGCGAGAGCTCGGCCGCCTGGGCACGGGCCGGTAGGCGGGGCTTGTACTCCCAGTCCTGGAACAGTTGGGCCGCTCGGATAGGGGACAGGCCCACTCTAGCCAGGACTTCCTTCCTCAATTCCTCATAGGAGTCGGCCTTCTCCGGGGATAACGCGAAGTAGGCTCGCTGCGCCTCTCCGGTCAGAAGGGGAGCGATAACCCGGGCCCATTCCTCTTGCGGCCAATCCTCCCGGAGCGCGATGGCCTCGAACATTTGGAGGAAGTGTTCTACGTCGTCGTGGACAGTCATCTTAGGGAGAAGCTGGGTCGCCCGCACGTGGGGATCGGGCAGCGGGATTCGCTGGGCAGCGGTGAACCGGAGCGCGGCGAGTTCCCGCTCTGTCTCGCCCTGCCGGGAGGCCACATGCTCCATGATTTGTTGCTGGCGGATGCTCACCTCCGTGAGATGTTTGAGGAGCTCTTCCATGCCGGGGAGGGGAGGAGCGGCCGCCTAGAGAGAAACGGGGAAAACAAACAAAAAAAAAGGAAAGAAAAAAAAACAGTTTAGTCCACGTGCTGAAGGGGTGGTTTGTCGGTGATTCCTCACCGTCCTGCCCACATTCTCCACCAGTGTGGCGGGGGCGAGTAATCACACACGACAATGAGACTGTTAAAGTCAAGAAAAACCCCAGAGGGTGGATTTATTCGTGCAGTATTGTGAGTTCGTGGTGTGGTGCTCCGTGTAGTGTTCCCACTTAATCCTCGTGTGCCTTCCAAGTAGTGGGTCGGTGTGGTGCTCCGTGGTTCGGCAGGACCGGTCACCCGCTGTCGTCTGGTAGGGAGGAGAGAGAACAACATTAGTTGTGGAGACTTCCGTGGAACTCACCAGAGTGTGCGTGAAAGGTGGCTTATAAAGGGCGGTGTCTGATGAGCTCCAGGTGTGACCGGTCTGCCGGTGATGCGTGGTGCAGGTGTGCACCCTTTGTTTCCAGGGCGACGCTGATGACGGCTCGGGACACGTGTCACAAGTTGCTGAAATATTTAGATGCATTATCAATTGTTTGGAATCAGATCACATCACCCACCACAAAGAGTTTAAAATCAGTTTCAGTAGACCATAAAGAAATGTTAGTTTGGAGAAGTATTAGTAGAAATTTCAGGAAATTGTCAGGGATGATGTTTTAAAATTTTCTTCATACCACACAATTAAACATTCAAATAAATATGTCACATAATTAATTCACATATAATTCAAATTCAAATGTTATTAGTAATAATTCAGACAAATTGCTCCTAAATGTTTGTAGAAAATGACTTTAAAAGACTGCTTTCCTAGCAGCATGACTCAAGCAGTTTAGCTGTTTTTCAGATTCAGTAGAGGCTTCAGATGACCTGAGGATTGTCCTGCTGGGAAAAACTGGAGTTGGAAAGAGTGCAACTGGAAACACCATTTTAGGACAAAAATTATTTAAAGCAGATGTGTCACAAGAGTCAGTTACTAAAGAGTGTCAGAGAAAAACAGCTGAAATCGATGGCAGACAAATTACTGTAATTGACACTCCAGGACTGTTTGATACTAAGTTCAGTCGAGAAGAGATTCAGAGAGAAATCACTGAGTGCATCTCAATGATTCTGCCAGGACCACATGTGTTTCTGTTACTGATACCAGTGGGACGTTTCACTCAGGAGGAGGAAAACACTGTGAAGATCATTCAAGAGACTTTTGGTAAAAACTCATTAATGTTCACCATGGTGCTCTTCACCAGAGGAGATGATCTGAAGAAGACCATTGAAGAGTATCTGGGAAAACCTGATTCTGCTTTGATGAAGCTCATTGAACAGTGTGGAAACAGATACCATGTGTTTAATAATAACAAAACTGGAGACTGTGTGCAGGTGTCTGAACTACTGAAGAAAATCAGTGACATGGTGGAAGAAAATGGAGGGAGTTACTACACATGTAAGATGTTCAGACAGATGGAAAGAGAAAAACAAGAAGCACAAATGAAGACGATAATGGATGAAGTGGAGAAACTGAACCAAAAGAGAGAAGAACTCCTGGCCAAACATGAAGAAGAGAAAGAGAGAATGAAGAAGATGTTGGAGGAAGAAAGACAGATTCATGATGTAGAGAGGAAGAGAAGAGAAGAGGAATTAAGAAAGAAAGAAGAACAATACAAAATAGACATGAAAAATGAACAAGAGAAATGGGAGAAAAAGATAGAAGAGGAAAAACAGAGAACAGAAGAATTTGAGAAAAGGAGGGAGAAAGAACAACAAACGTGGAATGAAAATTACCAGAAACTTAAAGAAGAAAAAGATGAAATCAAAAGAGAAAAAGAAGATATTCAGACCAAACATGAAGTAGAAATAAAAGAGATGAAGTTAGAACAACAGAAACAAGGTGAACTAATGAGACTAAAATCAGCAGACTATGAAGAAGACAGAAGAACAGACATGGAGAACATAAAAATGTGCTGCTCCCAAACAGCCTCTTCTCTACAGGTAAGTGATCAATGTGAATAATGACAAGAGTCAGGGACATTTATAGAATTTAGAGGTTCTATAACCATTAAGAGTTTATTACTATTTCCTATAGTGGTCTAGTGGTCTTCCCTCATTCACAATTTATCCTGTATATGGACAATACTGCAAATAGACAACACCTGACTTGCAAATACACCACGTAAAATTACATTTTCATCCTTTTCAAAGGATAGGGCCATAAATTAACAGAATTTTGTTTATATTCTTAAAATGCTTCCTGCAAAATGATTTTTTATCTATATGATTATTATGACCATAGTTCATAATATTTATTTTTTTCCTAATCTGTGTATATTGGGTTTTTATCTCTGCTAATGTGACACTATAGCAAATTAGATTTTATACATTAATGTCTTAATGTATTTACAGAAAGATGAAACTAGTCAAATCCAAAAGGTTGGACCAAAAACCAATGAACAGCTCGAAGGACTCTATGATAGACTAGATCTGACAAAAAGACGGCAAGGTAAAATGCAAACAGCCGGCATTCTGGAAATCACTAGGTCATCATTTCAGTCTCAGGAACCACATGAAGAGCATGAACTTGTAAACTCATTTCTACAAAAGTTAATGAACATGGACTACAGAGCAAGATACACTGTCATAAAACACACAAAGAAAGAGGGTAAAGAAGACAGTGCAAATTACAGCCCTGATATTCACCCAATGGATGTTCAGATGGCTGTGTTTCATTGTGCTGATGGTTTCCTGAAGCAGCTGATGGTGACTAAACTCTCACAGTGTCAGTATGCGCTGCCTCTGCTTGTTCCTGATCTATTCACACAACAGATTGAGTTTCCTCTCTGGACATTTAGACAAATCAACAAGAGCTGGAAGATGAAGAACAGCAACAATGAGATCATCAGTCAAACCCAGCCGGTCTACAAGGCTGAGACTTCAATGGTGGCTTTCTTCAGGTTTGGCTCTGTGTCTTCATCTAAATCTCAGCTGATGAACAGCCTCATCAATGAGAAACACCACACGTTCTTCCACAGGAACTGCCCAGGCAGCAGCAGAACCAGGTTACTGATGGATGGAGTGGTGGAGATCGCCTGGTACTGTCCTTCTGGGAAAAATACAGACACATTTGATGACTGTGTTGCTTTCTGTAATCTTCATGGTGATGCAGGAGACAATGAGAAACAATATGAGATTCTGACCAGTATGGCTTCAGTAAACGTCCTCTTCTTACCAGATTTCGGACAGAAGAACCACTACAAAGGTTTGGTGAGATCACTCTTCAGATCTCCTCAGCCTCTCATTTGTCTGCTCACCGATAATGACTGTGATAAAACTGAACTGGGGAATGAAAAAATCATAGTTGGTCTTTTGGACAAAAACCAATCTGATATATCTAATCAGATTAGGGAGACTATCAGGGAGAGTTTGACCAAGCAAAAAAAGACCTTCAAACTTGAAGATGTGGCCGAACGCACAGGAATCAGAGTAGATGAGGGGGATCCAGAGTGCCAGAGAGGAAAACAAGCAGCAGATCAGATCATGGGTTTACTGAGAGGAAAAGATCCATCAACAGTGAAAGAAACAATCCTGCCCTGTCAGGGGAAACTGTGGCATGTCTGGTGTGAAATGAACAAAGAGCTACATCATCTACAAGGAGAAAATTTAGAGGAAGATAAAAGCACCAAACAGATGATTATGAGAGAGATAAGAGAAAAACAAGTAAAAAAGGGATTGGGTGAGTTTATGAGGAAATATATTGATATAATGAAATCACAGGGAGACAATGAAAAAAACTATTTCCTCAGATGGATGATGAACCTGTTGAATGACTTCACTTCAGAAAAGCTCTGTGGACTTCATAAGGAGTATCACAAGAAATGGCATCATCATTTATCATTGAAAAAGATGCCTGACAAACTAGATCAACTACAGATTGAACAAACAAACCTGGAAAACATATCAGAGCAAATTAATAGGACAAGTTTTGGCTTGGAGCACATCCTGAGAGAGTTTGGTCAGATCTATGAATCATGGTCATCTGTGAAGAAGAACAAGGAAGGTTTGCAGTTTGACTTCTGTTCTCTCCCGAGTCTTGCAGCAGAGATGATGATCTCTGGATTTCCGATGGAGCTGATGGATGGAGATGCTGCTCATATTCCTCTCACCTGGGTCACTGCTGTTCTAGAAGAACTTGTTAAGAAACTGGGAGACCAGAAACTCTTTGTGCTGTCAATATTAGGGATTCAGAGCTCTGGGAAATCCACCATGCTGAATGCCATGTTTGGACTCCAGTTTGCGGTCAGTGCTGGCAGGTGCACCAGAGGAGCTTTCATGCAGCTGATCAAAGTGTCTGAGGAGATGGAGTTTGACTACATTCTGGTTGTTGACACTGAGGGACTTCGTGCACCAGAACTGGCTGGAAGGTCATCAACACATCGTGACAATGAAATGGCCACATTTGTTGTTGGTCTTGGAAACATGACCCTGATCAATATATTTGGAGAAAACCCATCTGAGATGCAGGACATTCTTCAGATTGTTGTCCAGGCTTTCCTGCGGATGAAGAAGGTTAGACTGAATCCAAGCTGCATGTTTGTGCATCAAAATGTCTCAGATCTCACAGCTGGAGAGAAAAACATGGAGGGAAGGAGACGACTGCAAGAGAAACTGGACAATGTGACAGAACTTGCTGCTAAAGAAGAAGTCTGTGATGCAGAAGGTTTCAGTGATGTGATTGCATTTGATGTCCAGACTGATGTGAAGTATTTTGCTCAGCTCTGGGAGGGCAGCCCACCCATGGCTCCACCAAACCCAAACTACTGCGAGAACATTCTAGAACTAAAGCAAACTATTCTAACACATGCTTCAAAATCAGACGGCATAATGCTGACACATCTAAGACACCGTATTCATGATCTCTGGGAGGCTTTGCTTAATGAACAGTTTGTGTTCAGCTTCAAAAATTCTCTGGAAATCATGACATACAAGAAACTAGAGACAGAATACAGAAAGTGGACCTGGAGCCTTCGGAGTGCCATGCTGGAAATCGAAAACAAACTTCACAACAAAATAGAAAATGAAGAAATTCATAATGCTGAGCAAATTGACCTTCAAAGAGAACTAAAAGCAAAAAGTGAAGAAGTGAAAAAGACAATGTCTGGTTTCTTTGAGAAAGACAGAGATGCAGGTATACTGAAGCAGTGGAAAGCTTCATTTGAAATCAAAATCAAAGATGTTCAAGAAAACATTGTGAGGGAAACTAAGAGGAAATTAAATGGAGTTCTTCAGCAGCGTCACATGAAGAAAAAGATGGAGGCTGAGAGGACACATCATGAAAACACTCTCTTTGAAAACAGCAAAGAACTTGCCCTAAAATTGAAAGGAAAAGCAAATGATGAAAATGTCATGAAAACACAGTTTGATTCCTTATGGAGACAACAGACGGCTGCGATCATCAGAGACACTCCTTTAGTCAAAAATATTGACATATTAAGAGATGTGAAGAAGCTACTTAATGAGACCTATGAAAGTCTCCCCTTAGACCATATGGAAGACAGCAGTAACTACAAAGATATGATCTGTTTGCCAAGCTATTCAGAATATGTACAGTTGAAGAAATCCAGTGGAATTATGGGATCTATCAAAAATATCTGCAAAAGAACTAAAAAGATGTTCGGTTCTTTTTTATCTAAAGAGGATGAAGTCCAGATAAGAGACTTAATCACAGACATCACTGAGCAGACAAATAAAATGATTCAGTCATTTAACATTGCAAAGATGGGCTACAACAATAGCTACATTCATCAACTCATGGATTGCATAAAGGCAAGATTAACACAGGATGAAGATGGGCCAAAAGTGAAATATGTGTTCAAGAGTGAATTCTTCGTGGATCTGGTATTTTGCATATTCCATAAAACAAAAAAGACATTCACAGATCAATACAAAATGTTCAGGGAAACCAATGATCCTGATGTCTATTTTAATAGAAAGCATGAAGAGTACTACAGCATTTTCCAGAAATACTGTCAAGGAGCAACATCAACTGCTATTTTTGGTGAATTTGTTTGTAATAAACTCAAAGAGCCCATTCAGCAGAATGTCTACAAAAAAACTGCCAGAGATTTAGCAGATGAAATGAGGACCAACTGTGAATCTCTAAATGGGAACCGATCAAACCTGGAGAAACACATCCTGAAAACACTGGCAGAAAAACAGGACTTCAAAGCATACATGACATACATTAAAAATCCCAAAGAACACTTCAAGAATTTCATCAGAGGTGAAGTCAGTCAGTACATCACTGAACGATTTGAAGATAGTGTTAAACTCAAGATGCAAAACAGCATTAAACTCCTGGAGCAACAGATCACAGAGGCAGCACAAGAATCCAGCAAACAAATTAACGCTAATTCATGGTTGCATCATTTCACACAACAGCTCTCTGATGTGCTGATATTCTCTGTGAAAGACCTCACTGGAGTGAATCAGGATGATGTTGAAGTCAGCTTCCTAGAAGATGTGATAAAGAAAGAACTTCCTTCAATAATATCTGAAATAATCAGAAAATTCAGCACAGAAACTTTTCCAGATAAACTGGAACACAAATACAGACCAGATGAGATTCTGATTGATCACCTCTGTGATTGCTGTTGGGTTCAGTGTCCTTTCTGTGCAGCTATCTGCACAAACACAATAGACAACCATCCTGGAGATCACAGTGTGCCTTTTCATCGTAATAATGGACTGAATGGGTGGTTTTACAGAGGAACAACAAACCTAGCTATCAACATCTGCACATCAGCAGTAGCCAGCGATCGATCTTTTTATCCAAATAGTTCAGATGATGTCAAAGTTCCCTGGAAGGAATACAGAAAAGGAGGTCCTAAATATGCTTCATGGAGCATCACCCCAGATCTCTCTGAGCTGCCGTACTGGAAGTGGTTTGTGTGCAGATTCCAAACAGATCTGGAAAATCACTATAAAAAAAACTATCAGGGGCATGGCAAGATCCCAGATGAATGGAGAAAATACTCTCAAGAGGAAGCTACTGAGAGTCTGAATAAATACATTTAGGAAACAATTTTCAAAGACTCTGATACAAAGACAGTTGAAATAAATACCTATTTCACAGACTCTGTTCAGAGACATGTCGCTATGAGAAATGCAATTTACTATTATGTCCAGAAGCATGCAAAGTTGAATATTGCACTTCAAGATTCACGAATAAGCCCACCTTTTGAAGCAGACTTGGTTTTGAGCTTAGAAGAAAACATTCATACTAAATAAACCAAACTCTGACAAGAACTAGACTTATGTCTGCACCAAAAGCTCTAGTGTGAAAGCACATGTTGTAAGAAATGCTTTTTGCCTGGTTGAAATTTAAACAATGATCTGCTTGCCTATATTTAATCAGTTCAAAATAATACTCCATGTTGGACATAATATACCATATAAACAAATTTGCTTGGTTTGGAAAGACAAGACTTACTTTAGTAATATAGCCTAAAATATAAACAAATGGGTAAAAATGATCATGATGTATGCTGTATGCATGACTTTGTTTCCAATTAATTTGTTAATTTGGGTGTTTATTGTCATCTGTGTTTCATTCATAGGTCCTGTATGATGAACAGTGACAAATATTGATTATGTTTAGATAAGCTTGCATTTTTGCATCTAAAACACAAAGTACAGCGACAGCAGAGATGTTATATAGAGAGAACACTAAATATGGCCTAATGTGTATCCACAATAAACATCTCATCATTGAAAATATTTTTGCATGTTTTAATAAAATATATAATAAGGTTGAATAAAGTGATGAGTGCATTTTTAGCACGCATTGTTTGTTATTAAAACTTAGATATTGAAAAAAATAATAATAATCTGTCATTTATTTTCAATTCAGTTGTTAAAAAACTTTCAACATAAAATATATTTTTTGTGATCAACTTTTTTTTTCTTTTTTTTTAAATCAACAAAACAACATCCACACAAACAAACAACAGGGAGGGGGGAACCATAACAATTTAAATTTCCACAAGAATCCACGAGTCCACAGACCGACAACAATTGGACATTACCAAAACATGTGGAGAAAAGAAAAAGTTATAGGTCGATTGCAGTTTCAGTTTAAACCTCTTGTAAGGAGTTATGTATGCTCTATGGATGACTTTGAAGTGAATAAGACGATGAGCCAAGTTTTTAGAAGTTAAGATTAGATTAGACCACACCCTCTCCCAGTCGACCAATAAATCAAAATCTGTTAATTCACGATTCCAGATAGATTTAATAGAAAGAGACTTTGCAGTGTGACCATTAAGTTTACTATATATTAAAGAAACAGATGGCCGACCAGAGGGTGGTGCGATCCAATCCCATATTGGATGAGAGGAAATAGGGGATGCCCAGGGAACTCCATAGGCCTTGAGAGCAGAACGTAACTGAAAAAAGACAATATATGATGATGCTGGTAAACAAAACTTAGTTCTTAGTTCTAGAAGTGAGCAGAGTCCCTGGTTATCATATAAGTCACCGCATGTGTTTCTGGCCAATGTAGACCAAGAGGGCTGGACAAATGGCCGATTTCAACATAACAAATTAAAGTTGTGCCATAAGGGTGTGTTGTTACAAAATTTGAAAGGTCCTCCCATCAGACGTTCCACCCTTTTTAAGTCAAGTCAAGTCAAGTCATCTTTATTTATATAGCGCTTTTACAATACAGATTGTGTCAAAGCACTTAACAGTATCAAATTGGAGGATAGAGTGTCAGTAATGTATAATGATAAGATTAAACACTCAATTTTCAATTTTCAGTTAAAGGCATTTCATTATTGAATTCAGAGATGTCATTGTCTAGCTCAGTTTAGTTTAAATAGTATCTGTGCAATCAAATCGGCGATAATCGCTAGAAATTAAGTGTCCCCAACTGAGCAAGCCAGAGGCGACAGCAGCAAGGAACCAAAACTCCCTCTGAGACAGAATGGAGAAAAAAAAAAACCTTGGGAGAAACCAGGCTCAGTCGGGGGGCCAGTTCTCCTCTGACCAGACGAAACCCGCAGTTCAAAAGTTTATATTTCTATTTTAATTTTGTTGCAATTTCTAACAATAGTAGTATTATGTAGTTAGGTATTTTATTATATTTTAGTTATTTTGTTATTTTTGGTTGATATATCTGGGGATATATCTCTGGGGGTCATCTGGGTGTCCTGGTCTCCGCTGACGATCAGGGCTGTAGACATCATCTCTTGGTGCTGATCCACCATCTGATCGGATACGGACTGAGAAACAGACTAGGAAAGAAACAGACAAATATTAGCGTAGATGCCATTCAACTTACGATGTAACGAGTACATCGTGTGTTATGGGGAGTGTTCCTGGTTCCGGTTGATCTAATTAATGCAGCCTAACAATCCTTTAACGGATTTGAATAATAGAAGCATATTAGTGTGTTATGTGTAAGCCAGGCTAAAGAGATGGGTCTTTAAACTAGATTTAAACTGACAGAGTGTGTCTGCCTCCCGAACAGTGTTAGGTAGACTGTTCCAGAGTTTGGGTGCTAAATAGGAATAGGATCTGCCGCCCGCAGTCGATTTAGATATTCTAGGTATTATCAAACGGCTGGAGTTTTGAGAATGCAGCGGACGTGGAGGACTATAATGCGATAAGAGCTCGCTCAAGTACTGAGGAGCTAAACCATTCAGGGCTTTATAAGTAATTAACAAGATTTTAAAATCTATCCGATGCTTGATAGGGAGCCAGTGCAGTGTTGACAGAACCGGGCTAATATGGTCATATTTCCTGGTTCTAGTAAGGACTCTAGCTGCTGCATTTTGGACTAACTGTAGTTTGTTGATCAAGCGTGCAGAACAACCACCCAATAAAGCATTACAATAGTCTAACCTTGAGGTCATAAACGCATGAATTAACATTTCTGCATTTGACGTTGAGAGCATTGGTCGCAATTTAGATATGCTTTTGAGATGAAAAATGCAGTTTTACAGATGCTAGAAACATGGCTTTCAAATGACAGATTGCTATCGAACAGCACACCTAGGTTCCTGACTGATGAAGAAGAATTGACAGAGCAGCCGTCAAGTGTTAGATAATGTTCTAGGTTACATGTGGGGTTTTAGGTCCGATAATTAACACCTCTGTTTTTCAGAATTTAGCAGTAAAAATTACTCGTCATCCAGTTTTTATATCGACTATGCATTCCGTTAGTTTCTCAATTTGGTGTGTTTCACCGGGCGCGAATAAATATAGAGCTGAGTATCATCAGCATAACAGTGAAAGCTAACACCATGTCTCCTGATAATATCTCCCAAGGGTAACATATAGAGCATGAAAAGTAACGGCCCTAGTACTGAGCCTTGAGGTACTCCATACTGCACTTGTGATCGATATGATACCTCTTCATTCACTGCTACGAACTGATGGCGGTCAGATAAGTACGATTTGAACCATGCTAAGGCACTTCCACTAATGCCAACAAAGTTTTGTAGTCTATTCAAAAGAATGTTGTGGTCGATAGTGTCGAACGCAGCGCTAAGATCCAGTAGAACTAATAAAGAGATACAACCACGATTAGATGATAGAAGTAGGTCATTTGTAACTCTAATGAGAGCAGTCTCAGTACTATGATACGATCTAAATCCTGACTGGAATTCCTCACAGATATCATTTTTCTCTAGGAAGGAATATAATTGTGAGGATACTACCTTTTCTAGTATCTTTGACAGAAAAGGGAGATTTGAGATCGGCCTGTAATTAACTAGATCTTTGGGGTCAAGTTGTGGTTTTTTAATGAGAGGCTTAATAACAGCCAATTTGAAGGTTTTGGGGACATATCCTAATGACAATGATGAATTAATAATAGCCAAAAGAGGATCTATGACTTCTGGAAGCAGCTCTTTTAGTAGTTTAGATGGAATCGGGTCTAACATACATGTTGTTGGTTTATACACTTTTCATACACTTTTTAGAAAAAAAAGTGAAGTCCTTAGATGTAGTATTCTGGATTCTCCAAAGATCGATTGCATTAAGTTCAGTGATAAAGTTATTCAATAACTTAGAGGATGTGTTAGTAGTATCAGGGTGCAGGATTTAAAACAGCATTAAAATCACCCCATCACTAAAGGACAATCTGCTCAAGTAATATATTGGAAATATTTGTGAAAAATGCACTGTCTGCCTCATTCGGGCAGTAAATGGAGACCAGTGCTAACCTGTCATTAAGTATTTTACAGCGTATAAAAACAAATCTACCTTCATCATCATTCTGAGTATGTTCAATAGTTAAATGTAACTTCCTATCGACTAAAGCCCAGCTCACACTGTACAGTTTTGGCCACGATTTGGTCATCTGAGACAAATGTTGAAAATCCTAAAAGATTCCTATAATCCTATAGGCTAAAATCTGTAGTCTTTGATCGCTGTTTTGACATGTTCACCGACAGCCAATTAATGGCCGTTGCGATCAAATTTCACCTCCAACGAAATTCTGGCAGTGTCAGAAGATTTGGCGCACAATCCTGCAGTGTGACTACCCCTACGATGGATGTCAAACTGTGTCCGTTTTTCAAGACAAGCTATGAGCAGAATTAATGCTAGAGAATTATTCTATCAGCCATAAACTCTGGCGCTCCCGTTCTCCGCTCACGGAATTCATCTGATATTTTGCCTTTTCTATATAAACACCGGTTGCGGCACTGTTTTCATGTGGGTGTGTAGAGCTGCATACACTATTGTTCTTAAATACGCCGGTATTGCCGCCGTTCATATACTTTTCATGATAGCCAACATTTCGGTCCCGCGTGCAATTCAGTTCACAGTCACTGGACGTGTGTGGGTTGATAATGTAAAACTCCGGACAAGTTTTCTTGCATGCAAGCAACACCGGCTTAACTCTCCTTTGTTTTCCTCTTTTTCTTGTTGAATTGAACTCTCTTTGTTTCATCCCTCAGGCTATAAACAGCAACAACAACAAATGCATTTTTTAATGTATTATGATTATATGAATATTATGATTATTCAAATATATTTACATTTGTAATTGTGCCTTTTTTTCTGTGTATATATTCTCATACTATGATGTACGCAAACCCATTATATTTATGTTTTCTATTATGATTGTTCATTGTTAAAGATACAGCCATCTGTATAAGAGGGATAGGTCCACTACACCTCATAGCATCAGTAATACGACAGCCCTACTGTTAGATTTTAGGTGAAACACTCTGTGCCCTTTTGAACAAATGCAGTGCTGATAGATGCTTATTTTGTGCTGAGCTTGCTGTTTGCATATGATCTAAACTTTGGCCTGTCCCCAAACAGACCTACTTCCATATTTAGACGTCTGTACATAGAATGATCATGATGTGATCTTGTGATACCCAATAGTGGAACTTCTGCTTTCATATATATATATATACACTCACTGATGGCTTAATAAAGCTGAGCTTTGGTTAAACGGGACATTTGTGTCTTGTCTTTAATCACTGACTCCCGGGTACCCGAGGTTTCTCTTCTTTGTACAGCCGGACAACCTGACTACAGATCTCGGTCTTGTTATATTTATTCTAACACCTACCTAGTACAGTTTTCTGCAGCATTTGCAATATCTGCACGGAGACGTCGATCAGCTGCTCAAAGATCTTGTCTTTGGAGAAATCTGTTGGTTTTATACAGGAAAAATGTAAGAATTACTACTTAAGATTACCCCAGAATGCATTTCATACAATAATAATGATAAATGCTGACCAATAATTAATTTTATATATAATTTTAGTAAAACATGCTAAAAGTAATTAGTTTTTTTTTTCTTTTTCATTTTGCCATAGCTATGCATGACTACACACTAGACAAATGCAGCCAAAGTGAATACATCTCAATTTTCAGTCAAGTAATGAATTAATGCATAAGTTAATGAAACAATTATATTTTATTTACTGACAACAAAAGGAAACATGAATAAATGAGTAAAAGAATGAATAAAAGTAACCATGAAAATAAATAAATAAAAGTCAACACATGAAACAAAGCTTTATTCAAACATTGTTCTAACGATCATGTTTTTACAAGCAGTGAACCCACATCCTACTGCCATCTCAACACAGCTGTGCAGTTCTGCAGCTTTATTCTGATGAAGCAGCTGACCACCGCGTCCACCTTCACCTGTCTCTGCTGTCCATCCCTCACTGCTGCAGTCAGACTGAATCTGATCATGGATGGAAAAGGGACATCGAAGCTGTCTTTGCCTGAGTGCACAGAGAGGATGAGGAAGACCATGATGACGCCCCTGAACCACACAATCTTGAAGCAAGAGTAGGAGAACATGTGCAGGACAATCTGGCTGCCGCTCGGTCTGCTCCAATCATCTGTGTGCCTGTTCTCCATGAGCACCACTATCTGTAAAACATTTAAACAGAGTAAAACATTTTACATTTCATGGTGTCAGCATTCCATTTCTTGCTAAATTTAATTTCATATGTTTACAATTACATGCAAATTTTTTATATAGCTTCATTACTTCTGTGGTGTAGTGGGCTGAACTGGTCAGCAGAAGGTTGCTGTTTTGATCTCCGGAGTCGTCACCACCGGTGTGTCCTTGAGCAAGCCTCTTTACTCAGGTTGCTGCAGGGGAATTGGGGGTCCCTGTAATAAGAGCACTGTAAGTCACTTCGGATAAAAGTGTCTGCCAAATGCATAAATGTAAATGTGATTTTTGTAAATCCCTTTTTGTGTCTTAGGCACAAACGCACAATAAAGCTGCTTATTTCTTAAAGTACAACCACGATCAGATGATAGAAGCAGGTCATTTGTAACTCTAATGAGAGCAGTCTCAGTACTATGATACAGTCTAAATCCTGACTGGAATTCCTCACAGATACCATTTTTCTCTAAGAAGGAATATAATTGTGAGGATACTACCTTTTCTAGTATCTTTGACACAAAAGGGAGATTCGAGATCGATCTGTAATTAACTAGATCTTTGCGGTCAAGTTGTGGTTTTAATGAGAGGCTTAATAACAGCCAATTTGAAGGTTTTGGGGACATATCCTAATGACAATGATGAATTAATAATAGCCAAAAGAGGATCTATGACTTCTGGAAGCAGCTCTTTTATTAGTTTAGATGGAATAGGGTCTAACATACATGTTGTTGGTTTAGATGATTTAACAAGTTTATACAATTCTTCCTCTCCTACAGTAGAGAATGAGTGGAATTGTTCCTCAGGGGATCTATAGTGCGCTATCTGATGCGATACTGTAGCTGATGGCTGCATGGTTTTATCTCTGATAGTATCGATCTTGGAAGTGAAGTAGTTCATAAAGTCATTACTGCTGTGCTGTTGGGAAATGCCAACACCTGTTGATGCTTTATTTTTCGTTAATTTAGTCACTGTATTGAATAAATACCGAGGGTTATGTTTGTTTTCTTCTAGAAGAGACGGAAAGTAATCAGATCTAGCAGTTTTTAGTGCTTTTCTGTAGGATAGGGTACTTTCCCGCCAAGCTAAACGAAATACCTCTAATTTAGTTTTCCTCCAGCTGCGCTCCATTTTCCGGACTGCTCTCTTTAGGGCGCGAGAGTGCTCATTATACCACGTTGGACTCTTATCCTTAATCTTCCTTAAGCGTAAAGGAGCAACCGCATCTAAAGTGCTAGAAAAGAGAGAGTCCATAGTTCCTGTTACATCATCAAGTTGTTCTGAGCTATTGGATATGCTGAGGAACTGAGATAAGTCAGGAAGATTATTTATAAAGCAGTCTTTTGTGGTAGAAGTGATGGTTCTACCATATTTGTAACAAGAAGTTGGCTTTACAGCTTTAGCGATATGGAATATACAGGAGACTAGATAATGATCTGAGATATCATCGCTCTGCTGCAAGATTTCAACGCCACTGACATCAATTCCATGTGACAGTATTAAATCTAGAGTATGATTTCGACAATGAGTAGGTCCTGACACGTGTTGTTTAACACCAATAGAGTTTAGAATGTCTATAAATGCTGATCCCAACAAATCTTTTTCATTATCCACATGGATATTAAAATCACCAACAATTAGGACTTTATCTGCAGCCAGCACTAACTCCGGTAGAAATTCAACGAATTCTTTAATAAAGTCTTTATGGTGCTCTGGTGGCCTGTATACAGTAGCCAGTACAAACATCACAGGGGATTTATCATTAACACTTGTTTCTTTGGATAACGTTATATGAAGCACCATTACTTCGAACGAATTATACTTGAAACCCGACCTCTGAGAGATACTGAAAATATTGCTATAAATTGTAGCAACACCTCCCCCTTTGCCTTTTGGATGCGGCTCATGTTTGTAACTGTAATCTTGGGGTGTAGACTCGTTTAAAGTAATGTAATCATCTGGTTTTAGCCAGGTTTCTGTCAAACAAAGCACATCTAGTTTATGGTCAGTGAACATATCATTTACAAAATGTGCTTTTGTAGAAAGGGATCTAATATTCAATAAGCCAAGCTTTATCATGTGTTTATCGCAACCTGGTCTCATAAAAATACGTACCTCTGCGCAGTTTTTGTGCGACACCGTTTTACGTACCTTGCTGCACGTTTCGCCGCAGTTTCAAATCTGTTTTTTATTTGTTGAACATCAATTAAATTGTTACTGTTACTTTGGTTTGGATGTTTTCTGTATTTTCTAGTTTGGGGAACAGACACAGTCTCTATAGTGTGATATCTAGGTGAAGGAGTCTCTATGTGCTGAGAGTTAACTGACTTCTGTGACGTGAGGCGGCTAGCAGACGGTCGGTTTAGACTGGGTCCCAGTTAGTCAAATACGAACTCTAAGACTATGCAGGGCCGTACGCAGGTTTTTATAAATACCGAGGTCCCAAAATGGAGATTGGTAGGGAGGTTCGGGGAGAAAATTTTAATTTTCCTGACCTACATGTGTGCATTTTAAGATGTTTTAAGGCTCATAAATTGGATAATAATATAGGTTAACCAAGTCAGTGGGAAGTAGTAGCATAAATTATTTTTCAAGATTCATCAACAGATTCTTAAGCATGAAAATCAGATTAAATGTTGCAATGAATGATCCACACTACAAACTGGAAATAGAGAAGATAGAATTAGTTTGTTTATGAATTTAATAAACTCAGTTATAATTATCCTGGTAGCCTTCAGTAAAATCAGGTGTCCAAAATGATTAAACATGAAAATTATTTTTAAACATTTTTATTTACACTGATAAAAATTTGTCTTTTCCAATAAATTTAAACTGATTTTTACATTTTATGGGCATTTTTACCTTTATATAAAGCCATTTTTTTTTCTAAAAGTGTCCATTATCTTTTGAGTCAAATTCTTACATTTAATCAGTTTAGAATAAGAATAAGACATTCTGGCTGATACCAAGCAAATGAAATCAACACAAGAGTCATCTGAAGTGGCATTTAGATGTATTTACACACTGTTTAATGCAGGACATAAATGCATTTAACCTGCAATTTCAAATGCATAAATAATGTTTTGATATATTGATATTTGAAATGATTTAAAACTTTCGAGAAAGTCGAAATGTGAAATTAAAACCGCCAGTAGGTGGCAGCAAGTCACTGTTAATAAGTGAGTCATTACGACTGAACTGAATCATTTAAACGGTTGATTCATTCAGGAATGAAACACCGTCATGTTGCTCAGAGACGCAAAGCAGTGCTGTGGCTGTGTTTGGAATGAATTTTTTTGGGGGGGCGAAATATAGCAAAAACAGGTAATATAGTGTCTAAAAGGTAAGTCACTTAATTAAATTGTTTATTGAGCATATTGAGCTATATGAAGTGGTGTAAATAAACATTTTCTGCCCCCATATCTTGAATTTGTGATCATTCTAAATGCATTTTAACAGACTGAATCATGCAGTGAAAGAACGCACTCTAAATGCGCACGCACACTAGTGTAGACTTCACGTAATGTATGTTTTGAATGGTTTTTGCAGAATACTCAATGTCAAATCGCACATCGTTAAAACAACAATTAAGATATTAGGCATCTCTGATGAGAAGATCTGTTATCTTGGCTTTTTATCCTTGCAGCACCAAAGCCTAATTAATATAAGGTAATTTTACAACTTCTGTTATTGGAAAAATACAGAGGTCCGGACCTCGGGGACCTCACTGGTGGGTACGGCCCTGAGACTATGTGCCATATTTCTAGAGAGAAGAGCGGCACCACCCCAGGAGGGATGAACACCATCTCTTTTCAACAGGTCAGGTCTGCCCCAAAAATTTTCCAATTGTCTATAAAGCCTATGTTATTCTGCGGGCACCCCATAGACATCCAGCCATTGAGTGACGACAGTCTGCTCTGAATCTCATTGCCACGGTAAGAAGGGAGGGGACCAGAGCATATTACAGTGTCTGACATCGTACTTGCAAGTTCACACACCTCTTTAACATTATTTTTAGTGATCTGCGACTGGCGAAGTCGAACATCATTAGCGCCGACGTGAATAACAATCTTACTGAATTTACCTTTAGCATTAGCCAGCACTTTTAAATTTGCCAAGATTGCCACAGTGATCCAGACAATCTGAAAGAGAAGAGAAACGTATAGATATTAAGTTAATTGTAAACATTTCTTGTCATTCAGTGGCTTTGGTCACTGTGGCATGAAGAGACTTCTTTAGTAAATGTAGTTTGATTTCTCGTACCTTCATGTCGTGGGCAGATCTCTTTCATGTGCTGATGGACAGTCTTATTGTTCACTGGGTTTGCATTATAATAGAGCTCTAATGGTAAACTGAGGTTGATGCTAAGATCAGGATTGCTGGTCTGATTCACCATTTCATCTCCTTTATATCATGAGATGAACATGCCTCGACCATTTTTCACAGAGCAGACCACAGAGCGCGTTTCCTCCATCTTCTGTGGCTGCACTGATGTACCTAGTAAACATGTGCTGTGTGAGGTTAATTCTGAACATTTTGTGAAAAACCTATACATAAATGTGAATTTTTATTTTTTCATTTTATTTTTGTTGTTGTTTTTGTATACAGCTTGTTGTATGTTGTGTGTTGTTATAGTCTTTATTTCGTATTCTCTTTTGTATGTATATTAATAAAAAAAATAAAAAAAGAATACATGTTGGACACAATTATATGTACCCCTAGAAATTCTTATGAGTAAAATATCTCTGAAGTATATTCCCAATCATATTTACATTTTTTAGCACACCAGGGTGATTATGGACATGACTTCCTGTTCCACAGGATTATTAAATATGGGGAACACAAAGCCCAAATTCCCTTAATCATCCATCACAAGGAGTAAAACCAAACAACAAAGTTCTGATATGCAGAACAAGATTGTTGAGCTTCACAAAATAGAAAGTGGCTGTAAGAAAAGAGTTAAAGCATTGACAATCCCCATTTCCACCATCAGGGCAGTAATTAAGAATTTCCAATCAACTAAAGATGTTAGAAAACTGCCTGGAAGAGGACGTGTGTCTATATCGTCCTAATGCACGGTGAGAAGGAGAGTTTGAGTGGCTAAAGACTCTCCAAGGACCACAGCTGGAGAATTGCAGAGATTAGTTGAGTCAGAAAACCTAAAACAATATATCAAACAGCACCTACATCAGCACATGTTGTTTGGGAGGGTTTCAAGAAAAATTCTCCTCGCTCATCCAAAAACAAACTCCAGCATATTCAGTTATCAGACACGACTGGAACTTCAAATGGGACTGGCTTCTATGGTCAGATGAAACTAAAAAATGAGCTTTTTGTCAGCAAACCCACCAGATAGGTTTAGTACAAACAGGGATAAAAAGTACCCCATGCTCACGGTTAAATATACTGCTGGGCCTATATTTCTGCTGGAGGTCCTGGACATCTTGTTCAGATGCATGGCAACATGGATTCAATTAAATACCAACTGTCTGCCTCTGTTAGAAATCTTATAATGGGCCGTGGTTGGATCTTCCATCAGGACAATAATCCAAAACAAACATCAAAAACAACACAAAAATGGGTCACTGAGCACAAAACCAAGCTTCTGCTGACCATTCCAGTCCTCTGACCTGAACCCTGTAGAAGATGAGTGAACTGAAGAGAAGAAGCACCATCATGGAGCTGTGAATCTAAAGGGTCTGGAGTGATTCTGGATGAAGGGATGGTCTCTGATCTCTTGTCAGGTGTTCTCTAACCTCATCAGGCATTATAGGAGAAAACTCTGAGCTGTTATCTTGGGAAAAGGATGTTGCAATAACAGGGTGCCAATAACTGTGGCCAACATGAACTAGAGAAAGCATTTATTTCACAATGAGTTTCCCCCCCACTTTCAACTGTTTTACTTCAATGATAGGTTAGAATTTTGTGAATTTTTTGAATGAAAAATCAAAAGGATAAACAATGCAGATTTATTTTCACAGCCGCCTTTGCTCATATTTACCAAGGGTGCCGATATTAGTGGAGGGTACTGTGCATCCCCTCCAGAAGTCTCCAGAGATCTGCTAGTGAGCGACGCCTCGTGGTACCATCACAGAGAGGCTCAAATTCACTTTCCAGAACATTTTCGTTCAGCGTTCCTGGCTGGTGGAATGATCTTCCCACCCCATCGCTTTGGATAAATGCGTCTGCTAAATGAATAAATGTGAATGTCTCAGGCCACAGATGGAGGAAAGGATGACCAGTCCATCACAGGGCTCACACACAAACACACTCAGTCAATTTATAGAGTCCAGTTCACCTATGCTGCATGTATTTGGATTGTGGGAAACCCACAGGAAACCCACAAAGAAACAGAAAGACCTCTTGGCTCTGGGACTGTGGCCCTTCTTTTTGTGAGGCAGCAGTGCTACCCTCCACCATGCTGCCTGTGTATTTGATTTATCAAGTCATTCATTCATTGGGCCTGCGTGATGTTCAAGCCAGCTTTTTGACCCAGGTGCAGATTTTGCAAGGCGACAACGTAGTTACAAGTTATTTGATGTTAGTTTTGTTGTGCCACTGCCTTTAAACACAAAAACAAGATTTTCCAGCCGTTCCATGTTAAATATGCTATTGCCGCATCAGTGAGACATTTAGATAAAGGAATGTTATGATTCATGTGACAAACCTGTTGTGCTGGAGGATTTGTTTGGGTGTGGTGTTGTAACTTGGCCTTTTTACACACTTTACTTGATTGTCTGTCTTTGATTTGCTTTGTTTTTATGTTGATAGTTTACTGTCAGCTTCTTTTCCTTGTAGATTATACACACTTTATCCATACTATAGGGTGTGCATGCCATTTCTTATATAAATAATGTTTTCTTTTATTTTTCAATAGTTGGGAAAGTAGGTTGTATTGTATCTTAATATGGAATTGAGCTGTGTCTTTTAATTTAATTGCTTTGATGTTTGTTTGTTGTTTTTGATTCTATATACACTATGTTCACTGGTAAATTTGATATTCTTGTACATTAGTAAGCAAAAAGGTTGAGGGACTCACCTTCAGCTTGGTTTATACTAACTAGAGACATGATGACAGGTACAGAAACAGGCTCCAAAAAAGAATAAGAATAAACTTAATTACTAAGAATGATCATCTTTAAGATGGAAATTTGCAGGGAAAGCAAACATGGAAGCTGAGATTAATGCTGAGATAAACTAAGCTTTTCAAAGTTCTGAATCAACTGAACCAATTGCTTCAAAAAGAAAAAAGAAGAAAAAAAAAGACACAATGAAGTTTCACAAAATGATTTTTCGAAGTGCTGTAAACACCACACTCTGCGCTGACTCCTGCTGGTCAAACAGTGTAACTGCAACAAGAAAGCCACTTTTTTTTTTCTTTTCTTTTTTTTACAAACCAACCGCAATTTTTTTTCATTCAAAATGATACTCTATTAAATGTGTCTACAGATAATTAAATATCTTTAAATATGTGATTGTTTTGTGTTTTATGCAGGGTTTGTCAAATTAGGTCAATCGGAAGAAAAAAGCTTCCATTTTGTATTACACAAGTATTAAAATTCATTAAAATAATAAATAAAAACGAACCATTAATTAGAACGTGGACAATTAATACTGCAAACCAAACACGTCAAAAGCGTAAATGTAGAAATGTTTTACTTCCTGGTAAAATCTTTTTGTGTCTTTTGCTTTAATTACACATGACACATATAACCATAACACTGTATGATCCTGAGATAAATTAACACTGTTATATTTACACATTATATTTACATATTTACAGAATGGATATATCCATAATATCCATTCTCTAAACTGTAAAATTCTAAAAAAACAAAAAAAACAATAATAAAAAACAAACAATTGTATTGTTAGCTGTGTTGATTCTCTTGATGATCCTTCTGGAGTTCAAACTCATCTGATAAGCATTCATTGAAGATCTGTTTTCTCTATGACTTTCATCAGGAAGTGACACATAACCACAAAATCAGATGTTATCAACTATATATAGAAGCAAAAAAACTATTATTTAACACCTTTTTATCTTAAAAAGGGGGTGTCTCTCCTCAACCACCACCAGTGTGCAGCATCCACCTGGATGATGCGAAGGCAGCCACAGGACAACGGCGCCAGTGCACTCACCACACACCAGCTACAGGTGGAGAGGAGAGAGGGTCATAGGGCCAATCAAGTGGATGGGGATTATTGGGAAGCCATGATTGACAAGGGCCAGTGGAGGGAATTTGGCCAGGACACCAGGGTTACACCCCTACTCTTTACGAGAAGTGCCATGGGATTTTTAATGACCACAGAGAGTAAGGACCTCGGTTTAACGTCTCATCCGAAAGACGGTGCTTTTTACAGTATAGTGTCCCCGTCACTATACTGGGGCGTTAGGACCCACACAGACCACAGAGAGAGCACCCCCTGCTGGCCTCACTAACACCTCTTCCATCAGCAACCTAGTTTTCCCAGGAGGTCTCCCATCCAGGTACTGACCAGGCTCAGCCTTGCTTAGCTTCAGTGGGCAACCAGTCTTGGGCTACAGGGTGATATGGCAAAATAAAACAAAATATTAAAACTTAAACTGCATTTTTTTTTTTCCCAGCATTTCTTACTTTAATTTATATTAACTTGAGGTACTGGTCACTGGTCACAACAAAAATAGAGAAGAATTTAATTGAATTCGCCCTCTGTCTTTAAATAAGTTCAATCATAATTAAAATTTCTTGATGTAACGGGGAGAAGTATGAATTCGAGACTACACTTCCCATAAGTCCGTGGGGTAGCGTAAGTTTTACGTCTGTACGTGCTATAAATAGACGCACAGTAGCATAGCGTTTCTGATCTCATTCATTCATTGACGCTACAAACAAGTGTGTGCTAATATCAGGTAATTTGTGCTCAACCCTGTTTTAATAGTGACTATTTTGATGAATGTATTGTAGTTACGAGAGCTGTTTCTTTTTAAGTAAAGACATTGATGTCAAGTTGTTTTATGCTGCACATGTTTAGAGTAAGTTGTGTCGTTAGATCATTTTCATTCAATTAAATGTGGGCATGAAGTATTCTCATGTATGGGTTTTTTAATTGAGGTAATGAGAAAATATAAAGAAAATGGTAGACTATGTGGGGTGAAAAAGTTTTATTTTGTTGTTGTGTTTCAGAACCCCGCTTGTATTACTGGTGATTGGCGTGGTGACAGTCCACAGAATTGATGAATGTGTAAATGAATTATGTTCAGAGGTAATAAGAATGATTGTGTTTTCTTATGAACATTTATGAAAATGGTTGTTATTCATAAAGGTTTGTTTTATAGGTCTCTTAAAGGAGCCACCCGTTGGTTTTTAATTCCTCATTCTTAGATCCAGTTATTTTAAAGGTATTTGCTTGGATTAAAGAATGTATTAATGAAAATACTCAATTTAAGGTATTTACAATAAGTTTTTGTGTTGCAGGACTAGCACGACTATTGTTACATATATATTATTTGTGGTGAATTGCCCAGTGCTTTTGTTGTATACAGTGTATTAATATTATTGTGATTTTTGCTTTTTTCTTTAGTTGTCTTCCATCCTGATTTCATGGCAGCCGCGGGGTCTCCTCCATGGGTGTGACTGACACTGGTGAGGTGGTGGGTTCTTCTGTGGGTTTTGGTGACGTGTATTTTCGCTTGAGTGCTGTGATTGCTGTGCAGTATTGGAGTTTGAATTTTAATTAATGGTTGTACACTGTCACACCTATAGTCGTGCCCGGTTGGAGCCCTGTGGTTTGTTGTTAATGTTTCCTGTTTCTTTTGTTTTTTTTTTTCCAAATGAGGTCGGTATTCGTGTTTTAGATATTCATTCTTTTATGTTAAGATTGGTCTGTGTGAATTGTAATAAAACTGCTTGTACAAGCGCTTAAGCTTTCACCACAGGTTGTGGCCGGTTATTATCCCTCCCTGATTCGGTGGGTTACATTGAGGATATAAATCTAACTCCGATAGGGGCCCGATTGCACTTTACTGTAATATTACAGTGCACCGCAGCATTCATACAGGAGACCGGTGTGTGCATTTGAGTGTTTGAGAGTTATAGAGGATACATCTGGGTTAAAACGATATATAATACATTAACTGATGTGCCTTAAGGTGTGCTTTTAGCCCAGTGTCAATATGGACGGAAAGAGTTGGGCCTGCTACACGCATCAAAAGACAACATGACATCCACCACCAAATTAAAGCAAATACTGAAATGTGTAATGTTTATTAGAAACCGTATGCTTAAAACAAGAGAGTGCTCGTTGTTTAACCACCATTATATTCATTCTAGCAGTTTGCTATTTTTTTTGCCAAAGATCAAAAACTGCTTTTACACGACACAAGACATCAGAAACTATGAGTTAGTATAACGATCGAACAGATAGCTGGACAAAGGTGTATAATTATGATGGTAAACCGCCATGAAACACCATGGTTTTCTTCTATTCTGGAACTTTCCTCCGACGAGGGCTGGACGAAATTATAGCAGTAATGTTAATCGTGTTAAAAACCTTGTTTTTGATTAAGATTACTTTTTAAACTATGTAAATATTGATTAAAAAGTAACAAATCAAAGACAGTTATAATAAGAATATTTTTAATAGAATTTAGCAATCACTTCCGCTACTGTTAAACACAGGTGGGCGAGGCCTGCAGGTAGATGCTATGCACTTTTCTGTCTCGCTGCTGTCTTTTCAACCTCAACACCGAGAGAGAGCGGTTCACTCCTCGACAGTTCTGCAAAAACATTGTGAAATGTGTTTTAATTTTTCGACAAAATGTGTCATTGCAGGTAGGAGGTTCAATTATGTTGCTTTTATTTTTGCGGAAGCGCTTGTGTGTGCTACCGATGCTGCTTTTTTTTTTTTTTTTTTTTAAATGTATTATGTTAGAATTTACTACTAAATATATAAGTGTATTGTTTAGCATTTTTATTTGCTTAATTTCTTTTTAAAAAAAATCAAAGATTGATGAAAAAGCTAGCGGCGCAGCAGGTATTTCACAGGCGTTCAATCATCAGATACTCCTGTCCACCCTCTCATCACTGGGCATCTCTGGCATTCCACTTCGCTGGTTTGAATCCTATCTCACTGGTAGGTCTTTCAGGGTGGCCTGGGGAGGTGAGCACATACACTGGTCACTGGGGTTCCTCAGGGATCAGTTCTTGGACCCCTCCTCTTCTCCACATACACTACATCACTGGGTCCCATCATACAGGCACATGGATTCTCATACCATTGCTACGCTGATGACACACAGCTCTACCTCTCTTTTCAACCAGATGATCCAACGGTAGCTGCAAGGATCTCAGGTTGCCTGGCGGACATCTCGGCATGGATGAAAGAACATCACCTGCAGCTCAACCTGGCAAAGACTGAGCTTCTTGTCCTCCCTGCCACTCCGACTCTACAGCATGACTTCACGATCCAGTTAGGTTCATCAACAATAACCCCATCAACTTCGGTCAGAAATCTTGGTGTAATCTTTGATGATCAGCTGACCTTCAAAGACCACATTACAAAACTGCTCGATCTTGCAGGTTTGCACTATATAACATCAGAAAGATCAGGCCCTTTCTGACAGAGCATGCTGCACAACTTATTGTCCAGGCCCTTGTCATTTCTAGGCTGGACTATTGCAATGCTCTTCTGGCTGGACTTCCGTCTAATACAGTCAAACCTCTACAAATGATTCAGAATGCAGCGGCACGACTGGTCTTCAACGAGCCCAAAAGAGCCCATGTTACACCTCTCTTTATCTCCTTGCACTGGCTACCAATCACGGCTCGCATCAAGTTCAAGACACTGATGCTTGCATATAGAACAACCACTGGCTCAGCACCCGTTTACTTGCACTCTCTATTAACAAACTACATCCCCTCCAGAAATCTGAGATCTGCTAGTGAGCGACGCCTCGTGATACCATCACAGAGGCGCAAAATCACTCTCTAGATCATTCTCATTCACCATTCCTGGCTGGTGGAACGATCTTCCCACCTCTATCCGGAATGCTGGATCCCTGTCAATCTTCAAGCAACAACTGAAAACTCATCTCTTTCGACAGCACTTGACTTCATCCTAAACTTAAAAAAAAAAAAATTATCTTTACTTATTCCTTCCTTTGGTAGTTTGTATTTATTTGAACAATGCCTGAGACTTGGTGTTGCAAGCACTTCGTATGTCTGATTGCCTCTTCAAGATTAATCGCTCTATGTATTCCCCAATTGTAAGTCGCTTTGGATAAAAGCGTCTGCTAAATGACTAAATGTAAAATGTAAATGTAAATGTATTTCCGGGTGAAAACTCAACACCGGCAGATCAACGTGCTATTAGCTTTCTCTGTAGTACGGTACTAATAACTGTTTTAGTAGTGTATATTTAATCAAAAACGATGTGGGCTGTGAAGGGGTCATACAGGTTGATCTGTCAGTCGTGGGTCTTTCATGCGGAGAACTTTGTTTTTGTGTAAGATGCGTTTAATAGCTAATGGCTAAACTTAGCTGTTTTGCTATTGCGTTATTATCGTTAGTGTTTTTATAAAACGTCTCCGTAAATCGGTAACGTTAGAGGTATCCGCTGGAGTTTGACGCCTCACAGGCATTTCCGCTCAGGTAAACAAACAAACAAACAATGCTAATTTACACTCATGGTGAGCTTCAATACTACCACAACAAATTGTGATCCTAACCTACGGTGCCTGTGAGGTGACATGGTCGGTTCACTTATGGCGCTTTTCCACTGCACGGTACGGTTAAGTACGGCTCACTTTTGGGGGGTTTTCCACTGGGAACAGTACTTGGTACCGGGTACTTTTTTTTTTTTTTTATCACCTTGGCCGAGGTTCCAAGCGAACCGTACCATTACCAAAACGTGATGTGTAAACTCTGCTGATCACTGATTGGCCGGAGAAAATAGTCACTGCCTGGATGGAGTGACGCGGAATTAAAAAGTTTTTCAGGAGTCACTGCAGTAGAGGCGGCGCAACTATAATGACACGTGAATAATCCCGCCCACTTTAAAGCGGTACTAAACTGCAGTGGAAACGCAAACCGAGCCGTGCCGAGTCGTACCACGCAGTGGAAAAGCGCCATTAGTTTTGTCGTGGCCTCGAGATGCTATGTTGAGGGAACGACATCCATTTCTCGTGGCCTTGGCTTCTTATGTTGAGGGAAGACATATTTTGATCGTGGCCACGAGTTCAATGCGTGAACAAACTTGCGTGACCATAGCAACCTGGGATTATCAGATATGGATTCATTAATATTTTATTTTAAATTAAGAAATTATATTAATTATTATAGAAATTACATTATTACCATGGCTACCGGACTGTATTACGTGCCATAGTCAGCATTCAAATGAAGTTTATCATGAAATGTAAAAAAAAAAAAAAAAGTTTATCATGATAAAGTGCATAAAATAAAATGGGCCCACAAGAAAACCTTTTTATCTATCCCACAGTCTTGTAAATCCATTAACTGATCGTCTTGTCCCCATAATGTTTATTATTATTGGTTATATTTTGATATTCGTTTATATTTGTTGTTTCCCTTCATTTTGATCTCTTTACGTAGCGTTCTGAAATGTAAATAACAGCCTACTGTAAATGCTCGACATACCAATAAAGCTTTGATTAGCTGACTGGAATTTTTTGCAGTTAAATGCAGTTTAAATTTAACATAGGCTATATTTCATTTTATTTCTGCTAAGTAATAGACCATAATTACAAATACTATATAGTGTTTCGTTGAGGAATTAATCATTCACGTAATTTCATTTGTAAATGAAAACACAACACGCTTATTTAATCACACACGGGCATAAATACAATCATAGTGTCAACTTTATTGGCATAATTGTCAAGCGTTCTCAGTATTTGCTAAATATATAGTAGGCTAGCAAATATAGCATAATTGCACAAAACGTTAACTAGGTAAAGCGATGCACACATTGAAAGGGGAACTAAGCATATAACAGGTATAAAAATATAACCCTAAGTTAATGTAGTAATAATAACAATAGCCTATACAAATATTAAATTAAATGTTTAATGTTAATAAAAATATTTTATGATAATATCTGATAATCCTGGGTTGCTATGGTCACGCAGGTTTGTTTACGCATTGAACTCGTGGCCACAATAAAAATGTCTTCCCTCAACATAAAAAGTTGTGGCCATGAGAAATGGATGTTGTTCCCTCAACATAGCATCCACGACATATCACATTCCCACAAATTAATATCTTGTGGCCACAACGTATTATCATGTGGCCACGACATCATAACTCGTGGGAACGACACAAGTGAACCGACCATGTCACCTTGTGGGCACCGTACTAACCCTTATATTCATGCCGAAATCTCAGATAGCCAGACAGTGATTCATCGTTTATGAATCATTAATATCTTGTTCGCGAGGCCGTGAGTTTTTAAAAGCTTATCTTAATGTAACAAACAAACACTGCTTATAAATGGCAGTTGTGATAGCATTCTTAACTGAAACGAGTAAAGGCTCGCAAGGAAAAAGTGGTATGGCATCTTGTTCAGAAATTCTGGCACATGTTGCTCACTGTTGCCAACTCTGGCGAGACACAATAAGCAACTGAAGCTTCAAAAACAAGCCCAGTATTTTTTGATGATTTATTATCATCAATATTATTTATTACCAATAAATGAGCCTGCAACATATTAAACTGAAACTACTCTTTTATCTAAAAAGTAAAAACGGAAGTTATTTTACAAAAATTAAAGCGGGAACAATACTCATCTCCAATCAGCTGTGAGCAGAATAGGATTAGAGAGATGGAAAAGAAGAACACAAGAGCTTTAAGGGGAGCTGTAACAGTCACATATTTATAACCTAATAAAATATATTCAAACCAAATGAATATACAGTATATATTACTATGGGGGCAGTCGTGGCCTAATGGATAGAGAGTCGAACCTGTAACCCAAAGGTCGTGGGTTTGAGTCTCAGGCCGGCAGGGATTGTAGGTGGGGGGAGTGAATTTATAATCCATAATATTTATATCCAGCGCTCTCTCCAGCCTCAGTACCACGACTGAGGTGCCCTTGAGCAAGGCACCGAACCCCCAACTGTTCCCCGGATTTGAGTGATAAATAATCAATGTCTAATCTGATGAAAAAAATATTTATTTAATGTTATCCACTTTATATTTCATCTGCAGCAACACTGTGAACTTTTATAATGATACGTTTGGTGGGTCATTAACTTTTAAATGCATCATTATGCAAACACATAAGCAGAGTTCTCGGCGTGAAAGACCCGCGATGTGCTTCTTTATTTCTCTCCAATACGGTAGGAAACCAAATTAAACGAAATGTGGATGTTAACTGTACTAAAGGGGATTGACAGGGCAGTTTAAACAGTTACGGGATGCACGTAACTAAGCAACAGAGCGTCCGTTAAAGACGCAGCTATGACCGAGTAGTATGTCCCAAAGCTTGCCTACTAGTCTGCTACATACTCAAAAGTATGTACTTTTTCTTCACAAAAAGAGTACATACTTTTAGGGCATAGTATAAGTAGGCGAATCGGGACGCAGCTATGGAGACCTATATCTCAGCGTGCAATGATCTGATTGACTTGAAATTACAGGAGGTATGTAGTAACAAACACATCAGTTGGTTAAGACATCAAGTAGGATAATAAAAAAAAAAAAAAAATATATATATATTTTTATAATCTGATCTCAAAAATGGAAGTGAGCTTAATGGGTACGTTTACCCTATAACTAAATGTTGTTTCTAGAGTAGCAATCATTTTTACAGCCTTGAAATCACTATATAAACTCTGTCACTAAGCTAGAGTAAAAAAAACAACTGACAACTTGGATACATTATGGTCATCTAATGTTGAGGAAACTAAATATTGTTTAGCTATGCAAACTAAAAACCTTGTTCTTTCACCTTTTACGTTTGATTTTCCAAGTCCACTGAACGATATGGGCAACTATTAATTGTTTTTTGGGGAACTATTGGTTACTTTTTTCCTTCTTGACTGACTTTACTGAAATTGGGAGTTTCGTGACATTTTATACTGTTGCATGCATGTCTGTTAGTTTACATTACAATATTTGAGGTCTTTCGGTAGATTATGGTTTCAATCTTTGTTTGTTTACAGGTCTGCTGCTGTCTTTGGCTGGTGCTGAAGTGATCACTGAGGCCAAAATGTACACCAAGCGAATCTGTAAAATGTCTGACCTGGGAAAGGATGTCCAAGTGTTTGTGGAAAAAGGAGCTACGTTGATTGCACAGTACATCTGTCATGAAGGGAAGTGTACTTGTACCCTAAACACTACGGGCCAGCTGACAGAGCAGTCGGGATATTTGGTTCTGACCATGCAGAACATCAGTCAAATCGATCAGTTTGATGCATTGAAATGGGACAAAAGTGGAAAAAAAACTCTTCTGAAGGGTTTTACTCTTAATGAAGGTGATAATTTTGAAAATCTGTTTGCCAAATTGCAACCAAAAATTATGGTTAGAGTACAGGTTACTACCACAATTCTTTTTTTAAAAGGTTTACATATTAATAGAAATGTGAACTAATTTAAATAATGGCGAGTAAACTGCTTCAGGTTTCTCAAGTAATTAAAGGCACAATATGTAAGTTTTCGCCACTAGAGGTCACATTTTCAAAACAATAACTAAGGCGAAGCTTGATGACTCTATGAAGGAGGATGTTCACAGATGAGGTAATTATTATAATTTTTTATTACCTGTATCTTCCACAGTTATTTAAACAACGAATAAATTATACAGAGAAAGCAAGCAAAGAACGTTTACATTGTCAAAGAACATTACTGACTTCGGTCTAGCACGAGTTTAAGCACCATCAAAAAACTCCCCTTATAATCAGTAAAACTGTCTATACATAGTTTTATGAATCTCTTACATCATATGTACATCCGCACTGTTTATGATGAGAGAATTTGCGTGAGAGCTGAATTCAGTCAGCGAGCTTGTGCACTGAACAAAAAACTGAACGCCTCTAATTGGCCATTGCATTTATAAGCTCAACAGACTCGTGTGATTGGTTATAATGTGCAACACTGTGAAAACAGATCTAAATTTAATGCTGTGGTCAACACATTTCATTTTCATTTTATTCGCGACAGCCGTAACGGATTTAGTTTAACTGTACTGCAGCATTTGTGTCTGTTATGCCCCGTCTAGGGGTAAAGGCACAACATGAAAGAGTACAAGGACACAGAGGAGTTTTGGAAAACGAATGAACAGTAGTTTAATGAGAACAATGATTTAAACAGTACAATTGGGGTATTTTAGCTTCAGGAGCTGACAGTAAATCTCAATAAGAAGAAATATTTCAACGCGCAGCGTTGTCAAGTTGGAACTCCCTTGGTGAAGGGAATGACGGACAAAATGTTACCTTGACAACGCTGCGCGTGCAGCATTCAGCGCTCCTACAATTGTTGCAAATAAATATTTCTTCTTGTTGTTATTTTATTCAAATATTGTCTAACTGTGTCTTATTAACTATTAAACTTTCTCAAACTAAACTTGCTAACAATACAGTCTTAAGTCATATTTCTATCACTGACGAAAATGTTTTGTTACATAAAAATAAAGAAAAATTGAATTAGCTTATTCTACTTACGTTTGTATGTAAAGTCAAAATAAACCCCAACTTTGCTTTAAAATGCGTCGCAAGATCTCCTAAGTGAAGATCACATGATCACAAACGGAAATCACTTCCGTGAAGTGACCATGGCATGTTCCCTTCACTAACGGACTTCTGGAAGGGCCCTTCATGAAGGGAATCAGTTGCTCACTTTCGTTTGGAACGTCCCTACAAATGGCGTCCCCTTCCCGAAGTGCCCTTCAAGGGCGCAAAAAAGCCGTTTGGAATTTGCCCATAGATCAGTGATATTACGTTGTTGATAGGCGACAATTACCAGGGACAAGTCATTATTTAAAAATTTCTATGGATTTACAAATCCTTGGGAACTTTTGGGATGACGCTAATACACAACTGCATGAAATGTATTACACTGCAAGTAGTTTTTGGATATTTTATTACGAAAATCTTACATATTGTGCCTTTAAAGTAAATGGTCTACGTGATGTAAACAATGCTAAAAATACTCCGAATCTATCATTAGTAGTAAACATTCAGAAATAGAAAAAAAATATAGAATTTCTCTTTTTTTTATTTTTTGTATTAACTTGTAGTACTGGTAGTTTTGAGATGATTAGCAATGTAAATAATATTTGAATGAATGAATCTCTCGACCTCTCCTTTGGTACAAAGTTCTCCCGACCTCTGCAGCACCTGACCTGACAGATGAAGATGTGACACTGAAACCAAGCATCACTCGGACAGGTACTGACCTCCTAAACTCAACATATAAAAACAGGATGTGCGACTATGAGGAATAATTACTTAAAAAAAATGTAGATCATTATGTAGGTAATCTTTAGCGACCTCTAGTGGGGGCTGCAAGCCTTAGGTTGGGAACTACTGTAATAATTTAAAGTTAAAGATATTAATATTAATAAGGTGAGTCTGCTAGACTTCTGTTTATTTGACGGTGATTTCACATTTCTTGTTTATACGAAGGATAAATACAAATAAAAGGTGAACATTTATTTGTACCATTTTTATTTCTAAAATATTATATAGTTTTATAGGAGGAGGTTTCATAGACTTGGCAAATTCATTTTTCAGAGGTTAGTACACACATCTGTTGTGGCCATTCTTGGCAATTTTTCCTGAGGCTTTTTAAAAAATATTGTTTCTATCAGTATCAGAATTTTATCGTATCTACTGAAATTAAGATAGGCTATAACCTGAGACTCAGAGCTAAATTACAGGAGGGTAGGCCACTTAACTTCAGAAAGATGGTTGCATCACAATGTTATTTTTAACACCGATTATGTTACTAAAATCTGTTGACTTTAGAGATCTTTGTTGTAGGGCTTGGGCGATTTTTCCGATTTTGATTTATTTGAATTGAATGTTTTGCCATGACATTATTTTTTATAAATCGAGGAATCATGATTTTGAATAGGAATATTGTCAAACGTTATAATTAAAAACTCTGACAATATGCCAGTGATAACAATAAGAGAAAAATGCATGCCGATCAGCTAATCAACTCAAAACACCTGCAAAGGTTTCCTGAGTCTTCAAAATGGTCTCAGTTTGGTTCACTAGGCTACACAATCATGGGGAAGACTGCTGATCTGACAGTTGTCCAGAAGACAATCATTGACACTCTTCACAAGGAGGGTAAGCCACAAACACACAACTAACCGAGAGAACCGCAGCCTTATGAGGATTGTCAAGCAAAATCGATTCAAGAATTTGGGTGAACTTCACAAGGAATGGACTGAGGCTGGAGTCAAGGCATCAAGAGCCACCACACACAGACGTGTCAAGGAATTTGGCTACAGTTGTCGTATTCCTCTTGTTAAGCCACTCCTGAACCACAGACAACATCAGAAGCGTCTTACCTGGGCTAAGGAGAAGAAGAACTGGACTGTTGCCCAGTGGTCCAAAGTCCTCTTTTCAGATGAGAGCAAGTTTTGTATTTCATTTGGAAACCAAGGTCCTAGAGTCTGGAGGAAGGGTGGAGAAGCCTTCAGTGTTTCCACAGTCTGTGATGATTTGGGGTGCAATGTCATCTGCTGGTGTTGGTCCATTGTGTTTTTTGACAACCAAAGTCACTGCACCCATTTACCAAGAAATTTTGGAGCACTTCATGCTTCCTTCTGCTGACCAGCTTTTTGAAGATGCTGATTTCATTTTCCAGCAGGATTTGGCACCTGCCCACACTGCCAAAAGCACCAAAAGTTGGTTAAATGACCATGTTGTTGGTGTGCTTGACTGGCCAGAAACTCACCAGACCTGAACCCCAGAGAGAATCTATGAGGTATTGTCAAGAGGAAAATGAGAAACAAGAGAACAAAAAAATGCAGATGAGCTGAAGGCCACTGTCAAAGAAACCTGGGCTTCCATACCACCTCAGCAGTGCCACAAACTGATCACCTCCATGCCACGCCGAAGTGAGGCAGTAATTAAAGCAAAAGGAGCCCCTACCAAGTATTGAGTACATATACAGTAAATAAACATACTTTCCAGAAGGCCAACAATTCACTAAAAATGTTTTATTTTTTATTTTTATTGGTCTTATGAAGTATTCTAATTTGTTGAGACTTAAACTACTTTAGTCTGTTTGCATTGAATTTATTTAATACACAAGTTTCACAATTTGAGTTGAATTAATGAAATAAATGAACTTTTCCATGGCATTCTAATTTATTGAGATGCACCTGTATATACAGTGGAACAACAACATAATACAGGGAAAGGGATTATGGGGAAACTCAATCCTTTCCACCCTCATGCCATCCCATATATATATATATATATATATATATATATATATATATATATATATAAACAAACAAATATATAATATTTGTTTATTTATGCACACACAGTGCATTCAGAAAGTATTCAGACCCCTTCACTTTTTTAAATTATGTTGCAGCCTGATACTACAATTATTTGAATTAATTTTTTTTCTCATTAATCTACCTCATAATGACAAAGTGAAAACAGAATTTTAGAAATGTCTGTAATTTAAAAAAAAAAAAAAGAAGAAAACTGAAATATCACATTTACGTAAGTATTCAGACCTTTTGCAACAACACTTGAAATTTAGCTCGGGTGCCTCCCATTTCTCTTGATCATTGCTGAGATATCTCTACACCTTGATTGGAGTCCACCTGTGGTAAATTAAATTGATTGGACATGATTCACCGTTACACACAATACTCACAGTACACCTGAACTCAGCATCTGCTGTCACTCGTTTTTCAGAACTATTTATTTTTTATTTTTTGTAGATGGTCACATTTAAAGTATAGGAGGCCATAATGCTGTAGGTTTAGAGGTTATCGTCATGACCTTTCAGCTTTGACAATCTTTAATCATGACAACTTAAACAAAGGAGAATTACAATTTGAAATCCTTTTTTAATTATTTCTGTTTTTTTAATTTTTTTTATTCCTTTTGTACCTTACAGAGCCACTCATCATGACCAACACTGCTAAAGTATTCATTGGAGTAGGAGCTGTAGTAGCTGTAGTAGCTCTAGCTGTCGCATTTTACAGAAGGGTAAGTATTACCACAGGAAAATGGTTTACATTGCTCTTTTACAGCTTTGCTCCTAAGAACTGCCAAAAAGGCCTTTATTATTTGGGATGCACCAATCCAATCCCTGGATATTTTCTAATAGTTTTGAAATCATAAGTTGAGTAAACTCAATGTGATGCCATTTTAATCATTGTTCAAAGCATAACGACTTTGCATCTGTTGCTGCTGCATACTTTATGTATGTATTTATTTATTTGAACTGGCTTGCCATGTTTTGTGGCATTTCAAGCAATTGTTGCCAATATTAAATGCATTTTAATATTAATGTGGATTTATTTATTTGTTTGTTTGAAAGAGGCGTTGTGGCCCACCGCCCCACCAGCAGCATGCAAGGTGAATCGAATTGGAGAATTTCCTGCCAAATCCAGGTATGCATTTAAGCAGTTGTGAATTTTGTTATCAGCAGTTGTGAATTTATTTGGCTGTAAGCCATAAGCCAGGTTTACTGAAACCACGCCACCTTTCTTTGCATGAATATTTGGGGTGGAATTACGCAAATATTTCCACATGGTGAGGTAGACATGTGGGGGCGTGTTCGAATGAGATGTTTTAGGGGGGGCGTGGACGAGTCTTAACTTTGATGAAGAATATATTGTTGGTTTTGAGACTTTAATCTTTGCAACTTCAGGGATCTCATCTATAAATGATCAGCTTGTAACACTCCAAAGAGAAAGGAAAACTTGAAATCACATCATATGACCACTTTAAGAGAAATTAAATATTGGTTAAATTATCATTACATTCAAGAATATATACACGTGACTCTGTGCAAACTCCAGAGAATTTGTGTTGTCCAGCCTGTAGCCCTTTAATTTATTTCTCAAATTCTGTGTTGGTCAGTGAGACATCAGAACATTAAAAAATTAAAAAAACTTGAAAAATAAGTTGCTGCAAGGAAGATAATGCATGCAACTGAATCTTAATTTTAAGGTTTGTATTGATCATATTCAAATCAATTTCTGTGAATAATCCCAAATATATTTTCATGCTTTAAATCTGACACCTGTAGGCTTTTTATAAATGTATGTCACTATGCAGGAAATATTAATCTCAGATGTAGCGCTAGGCCTAGATTGTGCAACAGATATTAATTTTACATGCGTTTAAAAAAAAAAAGATATTTGAATTGTTTGATAGCTTTTGTCATTTTTCTCATTACAGATCCAAGCGTAATAAAACAATAACAATGTTTACTGAGGACCAGACCATAACTGAAGAATAACACTAGCGTGTTATCAGTCATGTGCAATTGTTAGGTTTACAGCTCACTAAGCTCATATCTCAGAATTGTTTCATAGTGTATTTGTAAAAAGAACTATTTATTTCTATTTATTTTATTTTTATTTCAATTGTGTCTAATGAAGTTTACAGTGCACTGTGTACACGGTCTGTAATTAATTTTGGAGCCGGTATTTGTTATTACTCTTAGACCCTGATTTACTAAGGCCTCAACTAAAGGGTACTAACTGTACTAAAGTGTCATTTCATCACGCTTGATGTACGACTGTATTTGTATTGACATATTCATAGCAAAACCTGCAAAAAATGTCAAGAGCTATTTTGCACACACAAAGTCCTCAATAGACTTTGCTAGTAGATTGACTATTTTGTGGCTGCTAGTTTGCACGAGTTTTTATAACTACAAACTTTTAGTAAATTGGGCCAGAATGTACTAACAAAATCAAGTATTTCTAAGATTTAGTTTCTATTATATGTGCACTTTTTTTGATGCCACTTATTGGTATGTTTATATCAAATAACCCATAGAATTGGTTTGAATGTTGTACTTCAGCTTTTGATCAATTTTATCTTTGTCCCATATGAATTCATATCTTCATATCAACAATATTACTAACAATTGGCAAAATAATTTAACATTTTCTGATGTTTTCAAAAGGAGAACATAAATGACAACAGTTTGTCAACTCATTTTAAATTGGTTTCAGATTGTTTAGATGGCTTATAATCAGAATTATTATATTCCCCATTTATTCTAATATTCTGTATAAAACAGATACTTGGTTAAGGAAATATGCTTAAGTTTTAGTTCTGATAGTAGTTCTGATCATTCAATCTCTAGAAATCTCCGGAAGCAGTGTCTCTCAACTCCAGTCCAAGGGAGCCTCCTAGAAGCAGGTCTCACTAATTTAATGAAAACATCTGATTCAGGATCATCTGCTGTAGCGTGTTGTAGCGAGAGACATGTAAAACATTCAGGCAGGAGGATCCTGAGGACTGGAGTTAAGAAACACTGACCTAAACCTGTAACCTGTACTCCTATAAGTAGCCTATAGAAGTGAAAAGATAAAATAAATAGAAATGTAATTGTTTTTTTTTTCTAAATCATGCCATGATTCTAATCAGAGGTGGAAAGAGAACTGAAAAAATCTGATATTTGATCATTTTATGACCACTGTTCAATAAGTTAAATAAGAGGTGGCCTCTCAGACCGTAAAGTTGCGACTTGACGGAGAGAGATTAATATTGGTCTAATCCATAAATCCTCTACTCTAACTTTAACGGTGGAATGATCTTCTTAAACCCATCTTAAAAAAAAAAATAAAAAAAATTGCTACAAATGATCTTCTTTTATATCAGGTAAAAAAAGAGAAACAATATATAGGCATAAACAAAGTTCCTGTATCAATGGTCTCATAAACAGAACAGTCTTAAATAATGTGATTTATTACAGTCTTAAATAGCTGCGTGCCAGAGATTTGTTGTTTATCAACGCATCAACATTACACAAGACCGAAGACAATACCTTGTACACTTGCATGTACTTTTATTCATTTAGCAGTCCATTTATTTGACACACTGTCCCTTGGTTGCACAACATACATCTTAAGTGTGCAAAATATTAACAGTGAATCCAAACAATGCCTGTGAATCTTGCCTCATTTATAAGCCAAGACCATAATCAGAATGAGTGCTTGATTTCCTAAAAAGAGAGAAAATCTGTTTGGTGAGATTTGGTGAACAATCATGATGAATTTTAATCTGACTAAATTTAATATTTACAGTCTCATTTTAGTTAAAAATTAAATTCAGTTAAAGTTTGAAATCCAAATTCGTTTCATTCAATAGTGTGTAGACTTCTGCAAACAAAAATATCAAACAAAAATGATCCCATCTAGCATCTGGGTTATGCTTTTAAACTTCTGAACATGTCTTCCCAACTATGATTTAGCACAATTGCTTTAATAGAAAAAATACAAATACACTGAGTGATGAAACATTGTTTTTTTTAGCGAATAAATGTAAATGCTACTTTCCACCTTTGATTAGAATCAATAAAATGACAAAGCCCAAAACACACTCCATGATTTTAGCAATCCCATAAAATCCCTGCAAGGCACACTGCGATGTTCACACTGTATCGTAGGCTATGTTTGGTCGCAAGACCGTGAAAACGACCGTCTTTGAACCTCTCCCACTGTATGACGGAGGACCATCGATTAGGAGCCACGATCACAGAAATCGCCACGATCGTTTCACGTCCCCAATCTTTCATCTGGGACAGCCGAAAATCATGCAGTGTGTTTAAGGCTTAACACGAAATTAAAATGGATTGTAAAGGCTGTTCACATCAAGAACTATAACTGTAATGATAAAGTATTAGCTGGACGGTTACATTCTCTTTATAAGTGCTGAGGTTCTGTCGTCTGCCACTTTAAGCTATTTAAAGCAGGATGGATTCTAATGGGGGAAAAAACGACGGTCTTGATTTCTTCCTGTTTCCTATTTTTTTTCTTCTGTTCATGCCAGTGTTTACTGCTTTGAAAAGCAGACTTAAATCTGATGTTTCCTGACCAGAGAAAGATAGAGATTGATTTAGAAATGACTTTGGTCGAACACAAGCAATCAACATGCAGAACTCATTGTATTCTTTCCATTGTAATGCTTAAAAACACAACCACACAATGCTGTAGAAACAAAACCATATTGTTTTTTTTTTTTTAAATCTCAGCATTACAGAAATGATCAATTGTTTTACAGAAGGGAAAAACTCAAGCAACTTGAGGCACAAAAATGATTTAATACTATTTAATTAATCAAATAAACCTTTTATTGACTTTCTCCTTTGTCTCTTTGTGATAGTGGAAATCCAAATAATTTAAGGATACTGCAACATAATACATCACATGCTTTAGCATTGGAGAACTCCTGGAAAACAAAAATAAATGAAAAATGGTTTTAAAATTTAAAAAGAAATGTCAGAGAAACACCATCATGTTATAAAAAGTGTTGTGCAACAATTTAATAATTTCAAATTAATTGTTACTCTTCATAGGCTAGTAGTATGTTGTCAATTAATAATCACAATTAAAAATGCTCCTTTGCAAAAATCATGTACCATGTTTTTTTCACAAAACAAGAATGAACAATAGCATCTATAATTTAGATTACAATCTGCAAAGGATTGGACAAATCTGTTCAAATACTCCATTTAATGTCAAATAACTTTTATTAATAAATTAGCTTCTTCACAAAAGCTGTGATTTTTCTGTGGCTGTTTGGTTGTTGTAAAACTCCACCGATGCAGAAGAAAACATCTAGCGCATGTTTACATTTGTCACTGGCCATAATAACCTTGAAATCAGTATCAGACATAAAATAATGTCTTCAGAATCATTCATACATGTGAAAATGGGCTGGGAATTGAACAAATAGTTGTAATCTGGCTCAGATGACAGCAGGAATCATGTCTTTGTGCCAGTTTTTCAGCTGATTAAAGGACATCTATTATGCAAAATCCACTTTTACATGGTGTTTGGACATAAATGTGTGTTGGCACACTGTTAAAAATTTTCCTGTATTTTTACAGCAAGTTACTGGCAGCACTGTTGCCAGCAAGTTACTGTATTTTAGTTTGGGTTTGTCTTTCTGCAGTTCCAACAATCATCGACTCTAGTTTTGATCGAAATAAACCCTAAGCTAATTCATTAGATGAGAAAATGTTGGGAGGGCAGCGGGTGAAAGAGTGCGTAATTTAACTCATGGAGTTTCGACTAACAGCTTTGAGGAAGGAGATGATTATTAACGCTCGCTGGCTAAACTTGCGGTTTCATAACACATTAAAAATCATGTGCGCTAGAATAAAAACATAATAATCAAATGAACTTACCGAGCTTGCATAAATCCTCCATTCTGCGTCTCTCTCCGGTCAGCAGCAGCTGTGTTGTCTGTGATGTGACGTTAGGTGGCGCGCTATTTACAGCAGTTCTGTATTATTGCCCCGTGTATTACAGTCAGGCTACAGCAAGGTTACAGCAGTACTAAAATATACTGTAAAATATTCCCGCCAAGACAAAATTACCCAGAATGCAATATAAATTACAGTATTTTACTGTAATGGCTAAATGTGGTATTGTACTGTAGGTTTTTACAGTAGTGTGCTGCTAAATCTACAGCGATTTCTAACAGTGCAGTGTGTGAACCGTACAATGATAAAAATCCACCCACAAAAAAAAACTAATCCACCCACTCCTCATTTTTGAATCTCCTTTAAACCAAGTCAATCTCACTAGGCCTGATTCTCACGCAGTGTGACATCATATTGCATAGGGCCGGGCCACGGGGGTTGATTGACAGCCCTGCGTTGCTATAGTTTCCGCCCTCAGCGGTTGTACACTGTCCTCCATGTTCTCCGTGCTCGAGCAGCTGTAACATATCGGATTACTTTCATATTTTGCTGTGGATTACTTTCATTTTTCAAGGTAATGCGGCTCAAAATCTACCTAAATACGTGTATCATTCCAGACTCCTTTGTGAATGTCATGTCGTTAAAGCACTTAGCGTTTTAACCGTATTTGTGTGCGTACATTAAGTATTTTTAACTGATCAGTGGCGCGCTTGTGAGATTAGTCAAAGACTATAGAAATACAAAGACAGTTCACTCCTATAGAACCTTTTAGGGCCAACGTCACAGTGCTAGCTGGAGACAAAACAAAGCGAAAACTGGAGGAGGCCAATTCAAACAGTGCAGATTCGGCTACATATGGAGCTTAAAATATCATCTTGTTGTGATGTTGGGCGCCAGAATCGATGTAGTAGAGCATAGGTCACTAACAGGCGGACCGCGGTATCTAGCTTCCATTTCAACTGGCGCAGCTTTTGTAGTCTTTACGGAAGCGGACTCCGGTCCGAATCCGTGAAGGCTTTTGGCATAATTAAATAAATACCAAACGCTAATTTCTAGTACATCAAATTTATATCTAGCAGATCAAGGTCAGCTCTAGAGCCGTTTGGGTGTGGTCGTGCGTGCAGTGACGAGAGCAGAGAGCTGCCCACTGCGCGCAGACAGATGAAACTTTCAGTGGGTGAAAAGCAATGGCATTTTCAAAAATTAGGAAAGTTGACGGGTCCTTAAAAATCTTAAATGTTACAAGAAAGTCTTAATTATGATTTCAGGAGGTGTTAAATGTGGGGACTGAAAGACAAGAATTGCACCATTCATTGAATAAATATGAGTGCTGCACGTTTCAAAGTCATCTGCTTCGCTGCTTTGTGGAGTCTGTCTCTTGGGCTTTGTGTGCTGCCATTCCCAAAGCGCCACCTGCTGGAAGAGAATGATTTTCCATTTTCAATCAGCCCGTACAGTCTGCTGTTGTCAAAGGTCAATGTGAAAATCAATCCATGTTTTTAAGCAAACACACAGAGTTGTAAATGTGAACTGGTGGATCAACAAGAAGATGTGTTATAAAATGTAAACAATTAAGGCAGTAAAATATATTTGTTATTTAATTAATATAATACTTGATTGTTTTTGTGAAAACCTGCATCTGAACAGTAAATTGTGCTTTTTACAGTCATTAAATTTTTTATTTTTTTGTGCAGGTCTTAAAAAAAAAAAGGTCTTTAAAAGTCTTGAATTTAAGCTTAAATATCCTGAAGATACCCTGGCCTGGCAAAAACCATCAATTGTTTTTTATATATAATTGTTCGGACCTCGGCTGGTGGGGAGGGTTCATTACTGGACCTCAAGCCATTTAGTTGAAGACCCCTGTAGTAGAGGCTCCAATTTGATATTTTAACCTGCCACTGCCAGACAAAAAACCGACGACAGCTGTGGTAAAACGAGATAAAATGAGTAGACTGAGTTATACTACAACTGGAAAATGCTGTGAATTGATAAACTGTTAAGCGTGATGACGTTATACGTCTCCGACAGCACCTGTAGTCCCATTTAGCAACTTGTTAGCAACCGTCTTTTTTAAAGAAACATAAATGTTTTTAAAAAATCACGAGGTGTAACTGGTGTTTTATGTCATAGAATAAAACGTGAAAGTATCTTGAGCTTGTGTGAACCACGGACCTTATTTAAGGGATTTAACCAAAATCCCATTCAAAAAACCCATTGACTCTGGGACGATGGAACCGGAAGTGCTAAAATGCTAACTCGTTTTCGCCTACAAAAGGCCCTTTCGCACCGCAGGAACCTTTTCATAGTACCCGAACTAATTGTGGAACTACCCACTTTTTGGCGTGTTCCCACCGCGGGAACTAGGAACTGTTTTAGTTCGCGGAACTCCGTTTGGAGGATCTAATTAGCTCCTACTTCAGAGTAGGGTCTAAAACAGCTCCATAGGAACTATCGTGACGTAAGTGTACGCTGATTGGCTAAACGCGTACGAAAACGCCCTCACCCGCCATGATTTAAAACACCGTGTAAACACACATACTGTGTAAACATCGCATCAACTTATATTTCGCAAGAATGGAGAACAGCGATAGATGGACGGACGCTGAAGTGCAGGCACTTTTGAACATTTTGAACTCCTTTCCGATCTTTCAATCGCTTGACGTATAAGTTACGTCGACATCCCATGTCCATTATTGTGAACCCCGCAAGACACAACAAAACACAGCTCGGATCACAGCGTCCTCCATCCTCCTGTTGTTAACGTTGTTCTTCTTTGTTTTCGTTGTTGAACGCCGCGCACAAATGACGTCGCTGTCGACCGGCTTATGTCACTTCTTAGTACCCACCGTCGGTGCGAATGCAACCCTTTAAATGGTACTGGGAAATAGTTCGCGCAAAATCGTCCCAGTACTTTAGTACTGTACTTTTAGTTCTGGAACTAAAGTGGTGCGAAAGGGGCTAGTGTGACATCATAGTTCCACCACTCGGGATAGTCCCGCCTTCTAATTGAAAGAGCCACTGCAGCGGCCGTTAGAAGCTCCGGTTCCCATAGAAACCTGGGGCTGGACCAGCAGCTGCTCCTGCGCAGTCATAAGTGTGTTGGAGCTACATGCGCACTGGCTGGTCTAGCCTGAAAAATACATTTTTTTTACAGGCTATTGAGCATAAGAAACAACATTCATGGGGCAGTTCATTTCAGATTTTATTGCTGATTTGAAATATGTTATTTAATCAACATTTTTTGAGATTCCAGGATCCCCCCATTCATTTAGATAGGACGAGGTCTTGTCTGAGCTGCCCGGAGGCGTTGCAAATATGGCGGCCGAGTGAACAGACTTTCCTTGAAAGGGACTTTGGATTAGTTCGCGCCTTTCGTAGCACGAGAGCAGCTTGGTCCATTGATCCACGCCGATGACAGGTCAGCGCGCCAGCTCTGTAACATCGCGCTGTTTCGTCCCACTTTCATATGCAGGGAATATGCAGCTCATTTGCATTTAAAGCGATACACTCCAAATCAGCTCTTTTTTCAGACACACCTCAAAAAAGACTTTTTTCAGCTGTAATAATAAATGATTTGTTGGGTATTTTGGGCTGAAACTTCACAGACACATTCTGGAGACACCCAAGACCAATATTACATCTTGTAAAAAGGGGCATAATAGGTGTATACTTCTCCCTTCTTTACCTTTATAAATGGTTGTTGAAAGCAAATGCATATTTTGTGAACAAGTGTGATACGTTTGAGCAAAACGGCCACTATTTTTGTAATCAGCAGCCTCAAATTAGTAAAAGAATAAGCACTGGGTTTCATTTAACAAATATAAAGCAGGGTGGTGTTATCAGTTGGCAATTACTTCCTAGAAGCTCGGTTCATTGTCATAGCAAATGCATTTTGTGACATTCATAAAAGTATCATCAGCACACAGAAGAAGCAGTTCTTCTCTGAGATGAGCAGAACCTCAGATGCTCAACCAGAAACACAACAGATGCAATTCCCACCAGGCCAGACAGAACCAGACGAATCAGAGCCTCGGTGACCCCACAATGATCCAGACAATCTGAAAGAGAAGAGAGTTGTTCATAAAGACTGTCTCATTTAATGGTTTTGTCTGTAGAGACAGAAGCTGCACAGAGGTTATTGTGGCCGGAAGCTTTTTGTGGTGGTACTTTTTTTATATACCTTTGTTGGTTGGATGGGTGCAGCTGGTGTTGCTTGCTTGTGATGTACCTGGTAGACAGTTCAAAGGAAAAGCAACTTATGGCCTCAAATCTGTAAGTTTATCTGTCTGTTTATCAGATCATCTGTCCATCCAACAGCAAAGTGCTACAGGCCTTCAGATGGTTTAGCATCCTGCTCTGAAACATCAGCTGATAATCACTATTTATGAGCTCAGTGAATGAAGAAACACTCACCTGTAGATTGTCGGACAGTAACTGACGAGACCGCTGCTATGGACAAGAGGAAACATGCTCATATTTTGTACTTTTTACATATCATATTAGTATTAATTAGAGATGAAACTTACCATATACATCAACGCTGAACTTTCGTTTTGAGATCTTTGTGTTAATAACAATTAATGCTTCAAACGGTCCCGATTCATTGGTCCTGATGTTTGAGATGGTTAGTACTCCAGTCTTTCGGTCCAGCTGGACTCTGCCACTGAATCTCTCATCATAACTGGTGTAAATTTTCCCTTGATATATCTGTGCGACTCGAGTGCTTAGATTGTCACGCTCGTAAGACCACAGTATTTGAACATCTTCCTTCAGTTCAGGAACTCCTGGATGTAGACGCAGGACATCTCCCTCCATCACTCGAACGCTTTCAGGTGCATCAGCCTGTCCACACACTGAGAACAGGGTTGATTTGGGTTAAAAATGCAACAAAATAGAAAAGACCTGTTGTTGAAATCCTAGTGTTAAGGACATTTAGAGTAAAGTGTTAAAGTGGTGTTGAACTGTAGGGGATTAACACTAGCTAGTGTAAACAGCGCTCTCTGGCCGGTGTCAATACACAGAGAAACTCTTATAACACTGTTGAGTGCTATTAGTCACATCCGGGACATTTGCTCATGTGCGTGCCTGACCCATCTGGAATATTTTTCACAGACGCCATTTTCTTAGACTCGTCACTCGCGATACGGAGAATATGAGGACGGAAAACAGCGAAATTAAGTGTTTAATCTCATTTATATGTATTTCACAACATCATATTGATTTATAGTGATATTTGTTGTGTGATGTGCACTCCTAAACCTTTTCTCAGAGATATTTTCCTTCACTCATGATGAGGAGAAGACGGGGAAATTGGTTTTATCATGTAAAACACTGAAAGCAAGTGTTTAACTTCATTTACATTTTGTATAAAATAAAATAATTACTTTATGATGATATTTTTATGCTGTGCTAGCCTATACGTTTCTCACAGATGCATTTGAATGGCTATGCATTGACGCGGAAGTCATTTGTATTTTATTACATCACATATTGATTAATAGCAATATTTATGTGTTGTGCGCTCTAAACCCTTCTCAGAGAGACATTTTCTTTCACTGGAGATGCGGAGCGGTCAGGGAAGTTGGTCTTCTGAAGGAAAACACTGAGTGAGTTAAATTGTTCGTCATTCAAAGTGATTTTGTGCCCTCATAAGTCTTGGAATATGGCACATGAGTCGCATAAACTACTTTAGACACTTTATTATCTTTTTTTTAAAGCATGAACATGTGTTTTGTGTTCAGCAAATGTGAATCTTATAGGTTTGGAATTACAATTTTAAGTTAACTGTTCCTTTAATATTGTTACAGATGGTTCATGCTGGCTTAACAGAAAAATCGAAAGGAGACGATGTGCTTGAAGAGTATGAAGCCACCAGTACATTAAGCGGGATGAGAAGAGCTTTGTTAGGACACATACCAGAGACATGGGTAAGCCACAATTGCATATTTTAAGATTATTGATTGTCATGCTTAATTTTTTGATTATAATAATAAAGAGTCTGATCTCCTTCTAAAAATGTTTCCTAAAAAATGCATCAAATGTAAGTTTTTGGTATGCTTGCATTATTTCTTTATGTGCTGTCCCATTTATGTGCAATCATTTTGGTAGGAGTCCGACCATAAGTGAACAGTAAATGTTTACTTATACTCATGCCTTTCCACAGATGCCATGTATGGCAGTTTCTTCTGTTGATTATTCAAAATATCTATTTTTTGTGTTCCTCAGAAGACAGAAGGTCCTACAGGTGTGGAAGCACATGAGTATAAATAAATGATGACAGAATTTTCAGTTTTGGGTTAACTATTATTATATTGTAATTGATACTTGTCCCTGACATTTCACCTGATAAATGGATGTGAAATACAGGTGCTGGTCATATAATTAGAATATCATCAAAAAGTTGATTTATTTCACTAATTCCATTCAAAAAGTGAAACTTGTATATTATATTCATTCATTACACACAGACTGATATATTTCAAATGTTTATTTCTTTTAATTTTGATGATTAGAGCTTACAGCTCATGAAAGTCAAAAATCAGTATCTCAAAATATTAGAATATTTACATTTGAGTTTGAATAAATGACCATCCCTACAGTATAAATTCTGGGTATCTCTTGTTCTTTGAAACCACAATAATGGGGAAGACTGCTGACTTGGCAATGATCCAGAAGACGAACATTGACACCCTCCACAAAGAGGGTAAGTCACAGAAGGTCATTACTGAAAGGAGTGGCTGTTTACAGAGTGCTGTATCAAAGCATATTAAATGCAAAGTTGACTGGAAGGAAGAATTTGGGTAGGAAAAGGTGCACAAGCAACATGGATGACCGCAAGCTTGAGAATACAGTCAAGCAAAGCCGATTCAAACACTTGGGAGAGCTTCACAAGGAGAGAACTGAAGCTGGAGTCAGTGCATCAAGAGTCACCACGCTCAGACGTCTTCAGGAAAAGGGCTACCAAGCCACTTCTGAACCAGAGACAACGTCAGAAGCATCTTAACTGGGCTGTGGAGAAAAAGAACTGGACTGTTGCTCAGTGGTCCAAAGTCCTCTTTTCAGATGAAAGTAAATTAACATTTCATTTGGAAATCAAGGTCCCAGAGTCTGAAGGAAGAGTGGAGAGGCACAGAATCCATGTTGCTTGAAGTCCAGTGTGAAGTTTCCACAGTCAGTGATGATTTGGGCTGCCATGTCATCTGCTGGTGTTGGTCCACTGTGTTTTCTGATGTCCACAGTCAAGCAGCCATCTACCAGGAAATTTTAGAGCACTTCATGCTTCCTTCTGTTGACAAGCTTTATGGAGATGCTGATTTCATTTTCCAGCAGGACTTGGAACCTGCCCACACTGCCAAAGGTACCAAAAGCTGGTTCAATGACCATAGTGTTACTGTGCTTGATTGGCCAGCAGACTCGCCTGACCTGAACCCCAAAGAGAATCTATGGGGTATTGTCAAGAGGAAGATGAGAGACACCAGACCCAACAATGCAGAAGAGCTGAAGGCCACTATCAGGGCTCTCATAACACCTGAGCAGTGCCACAGACTGATCGACTCCATGCCACGCCGCATTGCTGCAGTAATTCAGGCAAAAGGAGCCCCAACTAAGTATTGAGTGCTGTACATGCTCATACTTTTCATTTTCATACTTTTCAGTTGGCCAAGATTTCTAAAAATCCTTTCTTTGTATTGGTCTTAAGTAATATTCTAATATTTTGAGATACTGATTTTTGACTTTCATGAGCTGTAAGCTCTAATCATCAAAATTAAAAGAAATAAACATTTGAAATATATCAGTCTGTGTGTAATGAATGAATATAATATACAAGTTTCACTTTTTGAATGGAATTAGTGAAATAAATCAACTTTTTGATGATATTCTAATTATATGACCAGCACCTGTAATCCTTTTTTTTGTTGTTTTTTCTCCTATTTTACAGGAGCACTTTTGGGATGCTGTAAGTGGGAGTTGGGTACCTTGCTTGGCTGAAAACTGCAGAGAAACACATCTCGTCTTGCTGAAAACTACTCTTTACAAGAAGGTCCAAACACCATTAGCAGAGACTTTGTTCAGTGAGCATTAACATGCATTCTGCCTGGATGCTAATGAATGGGATGCTGTTGTTTAAGCTGATAAATGTAAGCATTATAAACCTCATGACATTAAGTGTACATATGGACCAAATAAGAATATGTATTTTGTGCCTTTACACTGATTTGCTTTGACATTATGATGTTTTAATTCTTGTAAGAACATGTTCTTTACATGCATTGAAAACATTGAATGTGAAAACATTTTGGCTCAGGGAAAAAGATTTACAATGTTTCAATTAAAAATTAATAATTGTAAAAGTGTATTGTTTTGTGGGTTTATTTTTTTTATATTTTTATCTGAACATTGGTGCAGTGTTCACCAGTTGAGGGAGTTAAATTCACTCTTTAAAATTTGCATTACCATTTTAAAATAAGTATTTACAATATTGACATTAAATCGACATTAAATAAATGCACTGGGTGTGTAGGAATAATCACCATAAAGTGTTAAATGTGTATACTTGTGAGTAATAATTTCTTAACACCCTTAGTGTTTAAAATGAAACACTAACAGAGTGTTTGTATAATAAACACTTTCGTCAGTGTTGTTTTAACACTAGCAAAGATGGACCTGTATGTTCACCCGGAAAGTAATCATTTTAACACCCACGGTGACAAATCTCCCAACATATTTTTGCTATGGCACCTACAAAATAACTCTGAAGTCTTATAAGAAATAAATAGGTTACAATTTCTTCATGTTTTTAAATGTTGACTTTATGTACAGTCATCTTTAGATGTACAGTAATCAAGTTAAAATTTAGAAAATTTAATTAATTTTGTTTCCTTTTTTTTTTTAAATCTAGATGCATTTTAGCAGCACACACACAAACCACAGTGGAGATACCTGATGTAGGATGTGGTTATCTCTCTCTCTCTCTTTCTGTGTATATATATATATATATATATATATATATATATATATATATAGAAGGAAGACCATTATGTATGGTCATCAAAATGTCTAAAAAGTTCATTAGGTGCATTTTTACAAAAAAAAAAAAAAAAAAAAAACAGACATTTGAAACATTCGTTACTGTCTTAACATTTTTCAATATCACATGTTTCATGTTTGTGTTTAACCTGCAGCAGTTGAGTTTTTGGAAAGATTTTGGAAACAATTTCATGTAGACCAATTTACTGAAATGTTTAAAAATCCTTCCTTGTGTTTGTGCATCTCATGACAGAACATCTCAACAAACTACACAGTGACCACTAAAACAATAGAAATAGAAAAGAACAAACCACAACCACCAAAAGAATAGAAAAATACTAGATCTGAAAGACCTTACCTTCCACACCGGTGAAAAATATGATGAAAACCCACATGCTGATGGGAATTTAGGAAAGATGTCAGATATTAATATAAGTGATGTTGTTTGTCTTGAGGATGCACCTAGAGCTCGAGCTCATCTGATCATCTTTCGCTGAAGATCTTCTGTTCTGGCTTTCATCAGGAAGTGATCACTGACAATAAAATCAGCTGTTACACACTAGATGGCACCAAAACCTATTGAACAATAACATTTCACTCTTGATCTCACTTCCAGATCATGATTTTCATATATCATCTTTAGCTTTTTTATATGTTGATATGAAAAATATGGATTTTTCATGTTGATTTGAAAAAAAAAATGTTTTTCCTATGGTGACAAATCGATTAGTTTCATTATTTTTAAAGTATAATACCAAAGTTTACTAAACATCCCTCTTTATTATGGTAAGGCTATGCTTCATGGCAAATGTTAAAAGCATGCCGTGTGAAAGCAGCAGAACAAACATGTGATATTGCTTTACAAAGAGATTTTAACAAAGGTATTTCAAGAACCAGTAGATGATTATAAGGATATTTGACTAGAGCTTGATCTACATTGCATCTATTTTCTGTTTTACTTCTATATGTATTCATTCATGTTTGGTGTCAGTTATCATTTATTAATGTATTCAGCTAATCACCGTTGTTAGAGAACTGTAATTTTTGCTACAATTTCCCCATGTCAATAAAAAACAAAAGTACCTACACTTACCGTTTTGACCAGCAGGTGCCGCCTCCGAATTTGCTCAGTTGATTCAGACAGAGATTGTCCCATCACTAATGTAGGAGCTTCACTGAGATGGAAAACCGTAGGCTACATGGACCCAGAATAACCGGTTTAAACGGGTTCTTTCTCAGTCATACAGTCTTTGGCCACAACACAAATGAATATATAAATCTGGCTAAGTGATTGGCTGAAAGTCTTGGACCCTCCCCTCGTAGCCCCTATATTAGAGCTGATTGTGGCATGTCATCTGAATAAAATAATATGATTAAACAAACAGAGTTCGTGAGAGTTATGGGCTTTGTCGCTGTAATGATTGTCGTCAACACAGGTGTATTGGGAATGGAAGTGAAAAGGGGAGAGAAAGTCAATTTATTTGACGAGAAATCTGGATTGAAGGATGTCAATAAAGTGATACTATACGAAGCATCGAGTAACTGCGAAAATCGGACAAGTGTGATCAGCATCTACTGTTCCTCTAAAGAGAAGGAGTTTGGCTGCAAAGCAGTTAACTCTTCTACAATTTTACTCCAGACTGAGAACAACAGCGTCTCTTTAACTCTTCTTGATGCCAGTAAAGCAGGATGTTATGTTGTTGAAATTACCAGCAACACTGTGGTCGAGAAACACGTTGTAGTCAAAGGTTAGTGTGTTATTAATCTGTCTAAAGTGCTGTTCTGTTGACAAAACAAGTGCACCCCTGTGTTTTTTATATTATAGGCCTATTAACTTTTTTATATTATATAATTTTTGTGAAATGCCCATCTGATATCTACTTTATATTTCCTAGTTATTGGGCAAGAAACTACACTTTAATTGGGATGCATTATTTACTTTTTCGCTTCACTCTTTTAACTGCCTAGCATCTACTCTGAACATCAGCATCTTCCCCCGAGTCTCTAGCAACTAGAAAACTTTCTAGAACCTTAGCAATTAAATAGCAATAGCAGCTGTGACTTGTCTACATCTTATGATCTAAAGTTGGTCTTGAACTTAATTTTTCTAGTTGTTTTTGTTCTATACAGAGCAACAGTAACATTAGCCCAGAACCGCCATCCATTTACCATATCTGCTTTATTCCCTGTAGAGTCACCGAAGACTGCTGAAGCCTGGACAATCAGCCTAATATTTGCAGTGGGCATCGCAGTACTTGCAGTGGGTATTTTGGCCATCATTCGTGTCATCAACTGCATATATCAAAAGGCAAGTATTATCAGTTCACTATAGTTGACCCTGGGCTTTGTATCATGAATAAATATAGTTTGTTTTCTCTTAGCAACCTGTGCTAACATTGACTTCTCAAATTCAAACAGATTGTTTGTGTGTCATTCGATTTTGTACAGGTTTTTCAAATATTTTAAACCAAAACCATTTCACTATTTGAGTGTTTTTAAAGACAATATTAAAACTCCTTAAGATTTTTGTCAAAATTGACATTTGTCTCTTGATATTTTTTCTTCATTAGAATTTGACGATTACGCCAACCGGACAGGTCCTTTATTTTAAAAGCGTGCAAAAAAGTCATTTAATTTTCATTAAAAAATAGCATCATCTTCACAGTGATTCAATGACCTTTGTATGAACTTCATTTTGCATGTATTTTTGAGTTCTTTTAATTCAGTTGATTAAATAACCAATATCTGTTGAGAGACATTACACAGTTATAACATAATTCTCATAGACAGTGAAGTCATTGAATAAATGTTAAAAATGGCTATCGAAGTGAATATAGTTTTATTTCCATATTGTTGAATTTAATAGCCCTGTACCACAAATTTGTCTCAATTTACTGACATAAGCACTAATAATGCAAAACTCTCTTTTTCCAACAATCAACAGGTAAAGATGACACAAATGATTCCTACAAGGTGGTGGACAAGTCGAGCTTTTGCTTGGTTGATATGGTGAAGAAGAAACTGGGACACCTGGACATATTAGATGTTTTAAAAAATAATAATAATAGTAATGGTTCAAATAATAATAGTCAAAATAAGTATAGTAATAATTAATTCATTTTTAGAATAATTAAAATATTTTAATTGATTTAACTTTAAATGATTTGATTCTTTTTTGTTTCTTCTTTAAATGATTTTATAACATAATTGATCTTTTCTTTGCTCTTGCATTGCTTGCTATTGTTTAATCTCATGATTAAATGATTTCTTTGTTAACTGGCTTTCAGCTCTTTTTGGCTTCTTTTAGTTAACACAGTTTTTGGGAACAGACAAAATACTGATTTTTGGATATCAGATAAAAGCATAAAACACTGCTGACTGGTGTTGGACAACAGACAAAACGGATGTTTTCTGACATGATGTTCCTTTTGTTTGAATTTCCAACTAACATCTGAATATTAATTCATATATGTGCATGTTCCTGCAAAGGTATTTCTGGCAGGGGGAAAATATTCAGTAGATATTATTTATAAATTATTTATTTAATAATTAACTTTATTCAATAATATATAGATATTATGATAACATACTCATTATCCACCAAGCTGACTGTTTACCTAAATCAACCTCTGAATGTTTATTATTATTATTATTATTTATTCTGTTATTTCTTTTCTTTTCAAAGCAGAGACATAAAATGACAGAATAGTGCCGTGACGAAGTGATGAATAGACAACTTTAGGCAGAGTTTTCATTTTTGGGAGGACACAAACAACAAACACATACAGTTTTATTAAGCAGTGACATCAAATAATCTTTTTCAATCAAACATCCCTTTTGCATCTCATTAACAATAAGATATTTGCACCGTCGGGCCGAACAGTTCCAGTTATGTTTCCACTTGAGCTCGGTTTGGCACAGCACAGTTATCAGCACAGTCAGAGCTAACCATGCTGAACGTGTCTAGTCACATCACCACTCAAGATTGGTCACTTGTCTGATCTCTGGCTACTACTTTCTCTCTGTAGCTGGCCACAGCGAGCTATTTGAGTGAAATAAACAGAAATATCTGATCATCCTTCATAACACAGTCTCTTACTAACGTCTCATACAGTATGTAAACTTGCATTACCAAGGCAGTGGTTCTGTTATCAGCCAGTGGAAAACGAAACCGTACTGTATTTGTGCTGATTGGCCCGGATTGGCAAGGAATGGAACGGATAAGCAAAGAGAACAGTTCGGCCCAATGGTGGAAAAGATTTAGATTTTTATTATTTTATTCCCATTTATACTTGTAGTCTCATGACCGAAAGTTCTTGTAGCGTTCCATCACTATCATGTTTTTTAGCATCGTGGTGTATCATGGTAATATCATCGTCACGCAGAAGCAGTTCTTCTCTGAGATGAGCAGATCCTCAGATGCTCAACCAAATCAGAGCCTCAGTGATGCCATAGTGGAGGAAAGGATGACCAGTCCATCACAGGGCTCACACACAAACACACTCAGTCAATTTATAGAGTCCAGTTCACCTATGCTGCATGTATTTGGATTGTGGGAAACCCACAGGAAACCCACAAAGAAACAGAAAGACCTCTTGGCTCTGGGACTGTGGCCCTTCTTTTTGTGAGGCAGCAGTGCTACCCTCCACCATGCTGCCTGTGTATTTGATTTATCAAGTCATTCATTCATTGGGCCTGCGTGATGTTCAAGCCAGCTTTTTGACCCAGGTGCAGATTTTGCAAGGCGTAACATATATGATTTGTGGTTTAGATGTCTTGTCATTTCCAGAATATGGAAAATTCTCAATTTCAAAGTTCAGTTGAGCTAGGGTGAAGTGTTTATCCTGGATCAGCTGATGAAGAATCCGCCTCAGAACATTAGGAATAACTCCTTCCAAAATATCATGCATCACATCAGGTGGAAACAAGTGAGTTATCACTTGAGGAGCATAGTTAAGCGATGAGAAACAGCACTCTCTCTGCACACCATAAACAGACCCATAATCAGGATTTTCAAGGACAGCCTGCAGGTGGTATCTGTAGTTAGTACTGTTTCTTAGAGTAAAGTCCTCTTCTTTGAATTTGGTAGTGATGTCTTCTTTTGTGGCCATGCAAAAACGACATATTCTCCCATGTGAAAAATTTATTTCTATCAAAGAGTGAGCTGAAAGATTGTCTGCTGATACGGTGACTACTATGCCATAGAATCTTCTGCTTTCCCCGTTACATGAGAGAGTCACTCCCTCTGTCTCAAGACATGTTACTTCTTCAATCAAAGGCTGAAAAAGATTGTTATAGTTGGTAAGATCTTCTTCAATGTGCCGATGTCTGATTAAAGAAGAAAGGTAAATGTTCTCAAGTTTTGACGTATATATTTTTTTATAGATGTTTCCTAATTTAAAATATACAGCTGTCAGTTTATGGTTTCCCCTTTTGGAACCTAAAGGGTTAACAATCTCAAATTCATCAATGTAAAAATGTAGACGCGGAGTGGATAAAGAAGAAAGTTCACAACTTTTGAACTGGTCTCCATCAGTGTAGTCTTTCATAACATCCTGATCTTTTGGTGTTTCCTCTTGATTAAGCATTGCCCACACATCGTGATTTTGAGCAATCTTACTCAGCAGTGCCTTGAGCGGTATGTACTGGAAATGTGCAACATGTTGTTCTGTTTCATTAAGTGAAATTTGCACAGGTGCAATGTACTCAAGTTCATCTACACAGTAGCGTTCAAGCATCCATTCACTGCTGATCTGGCGAAGACATTCATCAAAAATATTTTGCTGATTAAGTAGTTCATCAGCATCAGTGTCAATTTGATGTTGCTGCTGAAGATGAAATCTCAGAATCTCAGCATAACGAGTGGTGAACTCCTGAAAGATCACTTGTAGGTTCTCCACAATACTGGACTGAACTGTGGCAGCAATACAGTGCTTTTCTCTTAATTTTAAAATGAACAAACAAAGATTTCGCTTGAGGTTTTGCAGTAAATCTTCTGTTCTAATCTCTCTGAAGTTAGTAATGTCCACCACATCAGTGCTAGGTAACTCCTCGTCAAAACTATGAAAATCCTCAATAAGTTCCTCCAAGTTACTATGCTCATTAACACAAGCTTGCCCTTCTTCACTGACCAGTGAAAGAAGATCCCTATGTTTGCGATAAATATGTGATCTATAGGAACTGAAAGTTTTGTTGATTTTGCCACAACTGTTCAATCCACATGTGAATTCAAATTTTGGATCATTTTGATGATAAAGTCCAATATGTCGAATCTGTTTAATTAGGGAAAATGTTTGTTTGCTGCAAAGTGGACAGTTAAAGAGAGTGGGCATTTCTGTGAGATCAACCTTGAAATGTAGGGATGAAATCCTGGAAACTGTTTGCAGTCAACCAAGCAGCCACATCTTGGACGGTCCACTGATTCACCTCTGTGCTCATAGTGGTTTCAGTCTGTAAACAGAAAAGCGTTACAATTTAGAGAACAATGTCTTGACATTGCCACCATATACCACATAACCAGTCCATTATGGGGATAAACGGTCCCACTTTATATTAGGTGGCCTTAACTACTATGTACTTACATTTAAATTAATAATTTGATACAATGCACTTATTGTGTACATACATGTTTTTACATACTTATATTTTTAAAAATACCTATATACTTACATCTGTAATTCATTTCTGTAATTACATTCATAATTACTCTGTTGACCCATCACTTACACCTTAGTGTATGAAATTATGTATTTTTGCTCACAATTGTACATATTTGTACTTTAAAAATAAATAAAATAAAATAAATAATAAATAAATAAAATAGTTAACTCTTTACAGTCCATTTTAAAAGGTTCATAAAGGAACCT